>NC_025995.2:46732101-47032101 GCF_000442705.2 Elaeis guineensis | reverse complement strand
CTCAGGTCTAAAGGATACTTATGCTTATGTCCCATCAGAGATATTCTCGACAGCAGAATGCTCTGAAGCAGAATGCTCTAAAGTTGGTCACATTCAATGATGATGTACCCTTACATCTCATCTGTATGCCATACTAGTGTCTCCACACTTCTTGGTTAAGAGGACAACCAACCCATATGGCCTACAGTGACCTATGCTCGATAGAAGCTGTCATCTTTATTAATAGCCTATCATTTGATTGTGAACAGTTTTAAGGACTAATTGATAAATCCTCTCTTTATCGAACCTAAATAGTCCTAAGGACTTCATCACAATAATGTAGTTTATTAGAAGATGAAAACTTATGATGAAAATATCAAAAATTTATTTTATTTATTAACAAATCAATTATAATACAAGGTTGCTCAACTGTCAACAGATTGATGATTGGCTTTTGGGATATATTTTTTAATATATTCATTAGTTAGAATCACTGAGTAGGTTCATGTTAATGGTTGGACCTAACCAAAACTTTTAGTGGAGGCCAATCGCCTACTGAAATAAAATCTGGGGCAAAATTAATTACTAAAAATTATTTAAAGAAATAATTAGTTGAGAACCTACCCATAGATGCATATAGGTTAGCCGAGCAATACTCGAGAGCCTGTATACAGTCTGTGTAGATTCTAGTACCCACTAAAGAATTAAGATAATTATTTGAATTGGAGGTAAAGGCTATCAATTTGCATAAAATAGTGGGAGAACCTTTAGACAAAAGTTCAAATCTTTAGCCTTAAAATAATTCATATACTAAAGATCAATTATTCTCTTTTCAAAAATGGTTAGAAAATTATCGCTTTGTTAGATAGTGACAAGGTTATCAGACTTAACTTCGATAGCCAGTATTGAAAGTTGAATATAATTTTTTGAGTGAATTAATCAAGAAGTCTCAGACTAATCCAAATAAGCTTAAAAGAGAAATCAGCAAATCGTTGCTCATCAAGGTGTTATGTGATAACTCCTTGAAGTTTCTTGATTGGTAATACTGCTATCAGGGTATAGGATACCGATAGTGAAAGTCATGTTTGTAAATAGTTGTAAAAGACTTTAGAATAGTAAAAGGTTTGAAAATGGTAAGAGACTCCTGAATGCATGACATAGAAGTCTGTTCCAGTCTTAACATTAGGAATCATCAAACTTATTTTCAATCCTAAAGATGTCTTTTTAAATGATTGCCACTTTTGTCTAATCTTATTGATGGTGTCAATAAGTATGATTATTATAATATCATTGTGAATGATACTACAATAATGAGTAGATAATTGAAAATGACATAAACTCAGTACCATAGCCTGTTAGTGTAGTGTACACATCTGACTAGCATCTTAGATTAAACAATGTCATTGAAGTATATTTTTGGTATAGTTGAATTATTCATCTTTTATTGGAAAGGGTGAATAAGCCAACGATGTTCTAAGTTATGGTACATATTGATGTACTTACACTCACAAACATTAATGCCAAAAGAGGGCTTACTACTTCATTAAAATTTCTGATGACCTATCTTGACATGGGTGTGTCTTGCTTATAAAGTATAAATCCGAATTAATTAAAATATTCAAATGATTCTATAATGAGATAGAAAAATAAACTGCAAAGAGTATTAGAATTCATTGATTTGACTGATGAAGTGAATACCTTTATAGTAAGTTTTGACATATTTTGAAAAAAATTAGATTCTCTCTTAATGGACCTCTCCTGAGATATCACTATTTAAAAAGATGTCTGAAAAGGAGAATTGAATCTTGTTAGATATGGTTTGGTCCACTATGGGATTTGCTGGTCTACCTGAGATCATATTTTAGAGACTACTTGATATGTGCTCGAGAACATTTTGAGCAAATCGATCACCAAAACTTCATATGAGATATGGACTTGGATAATTCGATACTCTCTTATCTTAGGGTTTGGGGTGTCAAATTTGTATAAAATATTTACAAATCAATTAGCTTGAATCTTGGTCTGATAAATATTATCTAAAGATATTTATTCTACTTTTCTGATGGACATGAGATGTTCATGAATCTTAAGGTATTCTTTTTGGAAAAAAAAATTTTTGGTGAAGAAACTAATGCCATTAAGAGCAAGCTTGATGAAGCTTGATAGGTAGAAGAAATAACTCTGATACAAACCAATAGAATCAGAGTTGATTAGATCAAATCTGAAATCCGATATAAAGGCATCCTTGAATAGATACAGTAGAGTACCGTATCAGTCGAACAAATATTTTGATTTCTAGGTTCAAAATAGAGATTTGATCTTCCATACAGATGTAATGTAGGGATCTAACATTGAGAAGTGGCTTGAAGCCATTAAATCTGAAATAAAGTCCATAAAGATCAATGATGTATGGACATTTATTGGTTCACCTGAAGGGGTAAGACCCATAAGGTGTGATTGGATTTTAGATGGATAAGAGGTGCAGATGAAAAGGTAGAGACATATTAATTCTGTCTGATTGTCAAAAGATTTCATCAAAGTTATAGTGTTAACTATGACAAGATGGTTTTCTTGTGGCAATCCTTAAGTCCATTCAGATTGAATCAAGCTTCTCAGAGTTAGAATATATATTTTGAATATATGGCTTCGTTAAGAATGAAGTAGAATCCTGTATGCACAAATAGGCTAATAGTTCTATAAAACCATTCTTTGTACTGTTTGGATGAAATTTTCTTAATCAAGAATGACATCCCTACATTATAGAGAATAAAAGCCTGGTTGTCATCTCTGTTCTCTAAAAAGATTTGGAAGGTTATGAGAGCTATCCTTAAATATTTATGAAATACTAAGGACCAATGGCTCATTTATGGAGAATCTGACTTAAAACCTATGGAATACTGATTTCAGTTTTTAGTCGGATGAGAATGATAAAGTTATGTCAGATTGTATTTTTATCCTAAAAGGATGAGCGACATGCTGGAAAGGTTTCATGCAATAGTTAGTAGCCAATTTTATTTGCGATACGGAGTTTCTTGCAGCATTTGATGCTGGTAAAGAAGTTGTTTGGTTATAAAAATTCATTAGCGAGCATGGAGTGGCACCCTCCATTGATGGTCCAATCTTTCTGTATTGATAGCAGTATTGGAGCCATAGCTCAAGTTGAAGAATTGATGTTCTATCTGTGAACCAAACACTTTCTGTAATGCAATCAACTTGTTCGATAAGATCGAAATAAAGTCGACCTTAGGAAGATCAACTGAAAAGAGATCTTGATCGACCCATTGACTAGAGCAATTGGATCTAATGAGTTTGATGATCTAAAATAGAAGATGGGCATTTGATACCAATCTGATTGGCTTTAGTCTAAGTGGGAGTTATTAAGAAATATGTCCTAAAGCCAATCATCGAGGTTATAGATGATTGTGCTCCATATAAGTATATGAATTATAAAATGATAAATATTATTTGGTAGATTCATCATAAGGAATATATCTTCTAAAATAGAACTCATATGTTATGATGAAGTCCTTAGAACTGCTTTCAAAATGATAAAGGAGGATTTATCATGTGGTTCTTAAATCCTACTCACGACCAAATGATACAATTGTCACAAGGATAATAATTGAATCGAGTATAGGTCATTGTATGCCATATTAGTTGGTTGTCCTTTTAACCAAAATATATAGTGACATGGGTACGACATACGAGTGATATGTAGAAGTATATTTCATTGAGCGTGACCACTTTCGGAGCACTTTGCTGTCAAAGATTGCTCTGATGGGATATGGGTATATGTATCCCTCAGACCGAGGCTGTCTTAGTGACTTGCAAGTAACTCACTGTGCTTTGGTGTTGGACTATCCAAATTTCTAATTCGATGATGGAAGGTTTTAGGTACAGTCAAGTACTTATGAAGTCTGAGTGTGAGTCAAGATAGGTTTGATTGCTCCAAGTAAAATTGGAGATAATGCATCATTGAGTTTCAATTCAGCAAAACTTTGGCCAAAGTAGTCCTAGTGAGGAGTCACAAGACTTTTAAGATTGAGACATAATGTGGACCACTCTTCTTGGGTTGACAATTTAACCCAAAGTCATCCTTGAGCATCAAGTATCAAAGGGATGAATTATACAGTAACTATATCCATATAGATTCTAAAGTATTGCTAGGCATACATTCAGCCTATCCGAACGTCGGGTCCCATTTGCTAGATGGTTACATCGATTAGTATAAGAATTATTCTTGTACCACCGACTTAAGTTTGAACCTATTGGGTCACACAAATAGAAGTACCTGTCTGATCAAATGGCTGATCGACGATTATGAATCGTTGAAGGATTTAATTATCAATTTGATTAATGATTAATCCTATATAAAGGTTATAATAATTATTTACTAATGGTTAGTAAATTAGAGAAATAATTAATTAGCAATATGATTATTAATTAGCCTAATTTGATTGAGCAATGGAGATTGGATTAGATCTAATTGAATTAGATTCGATAAGATTGGATTTGGATTAATTAAATACAGTCCTATAGAACAACAGGGCTTTCTCCAATTGATCTAATAAATACAAAATTAAATTAACAAGATTAGTTTGATAATAGACTTTGATTGGATCAAACTCTATTGAATAATAGGCTTGATTAGATCAAGCCCTATTATCAAATAGCTTCTCTGAATCCATCAAGAATCAATCCTTGGATCAATGGGATTTTCATCTAACCAATTGCAATTCAATTGGAGCTTAATTATAGGATAAGGACCTAATTAGTTAGTTTGTTATAACTAATTCCTAAATTGGTTAAAATTAGATCTAAGAATTAGTTAGAATTTGATCAAGATCTTGAATCATATTTGGGAATAGGACTAAATCCAAAATAAAGCCACTCCATGTGATAATTAATTCTCCATGCCCCAATTTTTTCTGTGAGAAACCCCATGCCCCATGATGAAGCACCACACCCCTCTCCTCTCTTCCTCTCATGAAAAAGGAGGCACCCGATCTCCTATTTATGGTCGCCCAAAATAAGGAGGGGGGCATCCAAGAGTTGGACGCCCCAAGATCCCTCTCGCAACATCCACTTTCTCCTCTTCTTCTTGGTATGTTTCTTGATCATTTTTTACTAATTTTTGAGCATCAAAGAAAGTTTTTTCTATTAGTTATACAACAAAAAATTGGAGAAGAAAAGTTTTTTTCAAGGAGAGAAAGATCAAGGAAGAAAAAGGATCTTCTTTCTTGCATGCAGCCTCGAAGAAGGAGTTCTTCTTCCAGATTTTTCTTTTATTTTTTTCTAAAGTAAATATCAAATTAGATCTAATTTTTAATATGTTCATTTAGAGAAGAAATTTCAAAAATAATATAGTTTGGATTGAGGGATTCTTGAAGTTTTAGATCAAAAAAGAAGATGGATCTTTTTTCTTATGTGCAGCCTTAAAGAAGAAGGAGTTCTTCTTCTAGATTTTTTTTAATTTTTTTTTAAGATAAAAATTAGATTAGATCTAATTTTTAATATAAAAATTTAGAGAAAAAATACCAAAAAAATTTGGTTGGACATTTGGGGCTTCCTTGAGTTCTAGATCAAGAACAAAAAGGGAGAAGAAAAGAGAAGAACGGTTCTTCTCTTGGATCCCTCTTTTGGATTTTTCTAGATCTCAAGATTTTATATGATTTTTAACATAATAAATTAGATTAAATCTTATTTTTATTATAGAAAATCAGAGAAAAAAATTCTTCTTAAGGATGTGAAAGAAAGAGAGAAATGTTCTCTCTTATGCGTAAAAAATTGAGAAGAAAGGGTTCTTCTCTTGATCTCTATTGTAGACATCAGATGCATGGATCTAAAAAAAAAAGAGAGAGTCTCCTTATTTTTCATCTCCATCATGTTTCTCTTAGATCAGCCAAAGAATGGTGTCCTTGTGAGCTAGCACTCCCAGAGAGATCGATCAGCACAAGGACTTCGTTTGGATACCTGTAGAGACCGGATGCATGTGTGGCTGCCAAGCATCATCAAGAACCATCTTCATAGATTTCAGATGAGGTGATCTACTATCCATGCTCAGGTATGAGATTTTGATCTCAATTAATTTTTAGATATAATTTAAATATGAATTAGATATGATCTAATTACACATAGATATGATCTGTACTAGCTAAATTTTAGATTTCAGATATGTATACATGCATATTAGTTTATGTCATAGATCTTATATGGTGATTTAGATTTGATCTATGCATGCATTATAGATTATATTATTTAATTTATGCATATTCCACTACAAAATTTTTGAAAATGCATTTACGACACCCACCATGCTTCCCTTCATTGTAGAGGCCGGATGACCTGTGCAGCTGCTCGGCATCAGCGAGAGTTTCATACCATGCCTACCAGCAGCAGAGATCATCGATCCATGAAAAGATAATAAGTTCTAAACTCAACCAATATGATCTAAAGGTTAGATCAGATTCAGGGCATCAATATAATCGATGTAGTTTTTTATTTTATATCATATTTTATATGAAAATATTTCATGTCATAGATCCTTAATGGTAGTTTAGATCTGATCAAAGGCATGTTTAGAAGATTAAAATATTTAATCTTTTATTATTTTACTAAAAAATTTTAAAAATATATGCTTTGAACTATCCATTTTTTCTTCACTTGACTCATGCACCGATTTAACAAGTACTTGACTGCACCTAGAAACCTTCCATCATTGAATTTAAAACTCAGTTAATTTAACATCAATGTACAATGAGTTGCTTGCAAGTCATCATGGTGATCTCAAGTCGGAGGGACACTTATACCCATACCCTTCAGAGCTACTCTTGACAGCAGAGTGCTCCGCAGTTGGTCACATTCCATAATGATGTACTCCTACATCTCACCTGTATGCCATACCAGTGTCTCTACATCATTTTGTTATAAGGACAACCAACGTATATGGCACACAATGACCTATACTTGATATCGTTATTGTCTTAATAATAACGTATCGTTTGGTCGCAAACCAGTTTAAGGACTACGTAATAAATTCTCTTTTATCAATTAAAGTAATACTAAGGACTTCATCATAACATAAGAGTTTGTTAGAAGATATAATTTTATGATGAAAAGACTAAATACTATTTATTATTGATCAATTCATATACATTTATGATTAGCACAATCGTCAAACGATTGGCTTTAGGATATATTTCTCAACACTATATCCCTACCTTACAATGGAGTGGTATTGGCCAATACTTATTATACTAAATATCAACATCAAAGCCACTCAAATGATGATCAGAGCTTTATACAAAAGATTGGTCAGAAAAGTTACCATAGACTATTCTTATCCTGTGAACATATTTCTTGACGTAGTTTTCACTATTCTGAAGCAAGCTCGAAATGGTAGAAGAAAATTAGACATATTGATATGTAGTAGTATTAAAGAAAGAAAAATTAAAAAAATCATATATTCTTTTCAGCTATATCATATAACTCTACTCTCGAAAGAGAAATTGAATATATTCCCAGATGCAACCAGTTCATCAACGGAATAGAAGTCAAAAAATTTATAAAAAATATTGATATCGAGCATTATATTTTTTTTAATTACAAGGAAGTGTACTAGACGGCCAAGAGTAAGAGTTTTCAGATAAAAAAATATTGGACAATGGAATGATATGGGTTACCACAGACCTACCCATAGTCATACCAAAAAAATAAAAAAATAGGATATTCTGATGAATCCAGAAAACTACCTTGAAAAAATAAAGAATGAACTAGAGTATTCCAGAAATAGTATGATTTACTTTCATCATGGCAAAAAAGAAGATATGATTACCAAAGGACGTAACAACTCTTTCAACTTTGCCTTACTCTTTAGCATTGAAGAATGAAAAAAATAATAATAATAATTTTCTACTAACCCTTCTACCAAAATCTTGGTAGAAAAGTTTCTTGCAAGTACAATTTAGTGGCTCCTCTAGCCACTTTGACTGTAGGATGTCTACACCAACAATGAAGACTATTATTCTTGAAGCCAATTTAATTCTTAGAGACAGTTCATCTTCAAAAATTGATCTACACTAGGATCTAAAAATGACAAGCAAGCTATAGGGAGATTGACATCACTACTGGTCATCTACAGGAAGATTTATGATACTGTACATAGACAACAAGATATTATAAAAAATTAGACTTAAAATCAATTAAGTTCCAACTTCGGTTTTGCCTTCTACAAGTTTCCAGACTCCAAATCAAATGAAGTTCATCGGACTCCAAACTGATTGAAGTCCGCATAGTTCTTTTTCTCACCTATAAATAAAGGGAAAGGCCTTCGTCCAAGGCATCGGCCGAGCATGGAAGATAGGTCGAGAGAGAAATTTTGATTATGAGTGGCAGAGTTTCTCTTCCTAATCTCCCTCTTTCTCCTCTCCTCTCCTCCTCTTCCCTTGTCTTCTTCCATCTAAACTTCTTCTAACCTCCTTCTTCCCTTTGTCTTCTCCATAAAACTCCTCTTATTTCTTCCTAATCTTCTTCATCTGCTTCCTCCATCGCAGATAGCTCCATGTGAACCACTCTCTGCTTCTTCCACCAGACACCACTATCTCCTCCACTTACCATTATAAAATCCTTCTCTTTTCATCTTCCTTTGTTTCTTCCACATAAACTAAGCTCCATCCTCATCATTTCCCATTAAAAAACTTCCTCCACATCACATCACCAAGGAAGTTTTCCATTGTTTAATCTCCTTGTTTCCATGGTTTCCATTGTTTATTCCATCATTCCACCAACTCTTCATTAAAATATTCCCTTTCATCATCTTCTTCTTTCTATTTCACATTAAAATAATCTGTTCTCCTCTTCCTCCATAGAAACCTCCACAAAACTCTATTATTTAGCTCCGTTAATCCATGTGAGTTGGTAAATAAGTATGTTTACTTGTGTGTTTACTCATGTATTAGCATATATTAGCACTTGTGGTTTGTATTTAAGTTTGTTTAAGCTTGATTAGTGTACATAAAGCTTGTATGGTATGTATTTCAAATTTGTCAGACTTCATATAAGTGTGCTTTTGTAAATAAAACCCATTTTTTTTAACATTATTTTTTTAATTATATTTTAAGTTTATTTATATTATTGTTTATTACTGTTTATAGTACTGTAGCTATATTGTAGCTAATTACTATAGCATATGCACTGTGCAGTACTGTAGCAAAAATATTGTGCAGTACTATTGCACATTGTAGCATGTTACTGTAGCACGATGTTAAACAATCTGAATGCTACCGTGGCTATGAAGTAAATAACGGATCAGTCTCTTAAGGATAAACAACTCTAAAGTTAGTAAAGATTGTGAAGTAAACAATGGATCAATCAAGGCAAACAATCCAAATACCACCTGTAACGTGCTATAAGGTTATACTAAAAATATAATGCAATCTATCATACAATCACAACATAAACAACAGAATGATTATATGCTATTAGATTAGTGAACATGCTCTATTTATTTTTAAGCCTTTGTTTATTTCTTTTGCTTTATATTAAGTAGTTTTATTTTATTTTATTTTATTTTACATTCACCTACTCATATTTAAGTTCTATCTATTTCACTTTGTTCTTATTTTATTTATTTATCCTTATCTAAGTTTTATTTCTTTCTATTAGTAGTCTTTTTCACTTTAGTTCATTTTGCTCTTATTTGTTTCAGTTTTACTTACTGCAATCAGTTTAGTTCATCTTTTTATTTCTTATCAATTTATCTTTTTAAATTCATTAATTGGCTATAGTTATAACTTAGTAGTTTACTCATAGTATAGTTTACTTGTAGTTTATTTATTGCATTTATATTCTTTGCTCTTATATTATCTTATTTACTTATAGTCTGGATAGTTTTAGTTATTAGAAGTTTAATTTATCTTAATCGACTAAAGTTTATAGTTTATTAATTTATATTTTCTAGTTTATATTTAGTTACTAGCTTATAAATTAATTTATGTTTATGTTTCAGTTTATATTCTCTTATTTTAGTTCTGCTTGCGCTCTAGTTTGCCGAAGTTTTCCTTTACCCTGTGCCTTAGTTTAGGTTTTTATCTTATGTACTTGTTTATCTTTAGACTTGTTTTAGTCTGTCTAGTCTGTCCTAGTTTGTCTCTTATTCTGTATACCTACCTATTAGTCCTTTATTTCTTGTGTCTGTATACCATCAGTTTAGGTACCATTTGACCTCTTTTACTCCTCAATTATAAATCATTTTACTTTCACTCTCTTGATTTTAGGCTATTAGTTATATGGTGCATGCGAGCAGTATCGTATACCTCATAGTTTGACTATCCATTTACTCTTTTGCGTATACGCACGTAGCCTTTACTACTGTGACAATCTACTGCTAGGCACTGTGATACTTCCACCTCATGGTTATTGGGATTTTTGATCTGCATCAGGAGAGTCTGTTAGGACTTGTGAAATATCATACATCGATGGCTGTAGCTCTGACCCACACATCTGCTACTTCCACACGTACATGCATTGGCCTGGATCATAATTGGTATCATAGCCAAGTCATACCGGGGAGGGGATCTTGATCTTAGCCATCTTGTACAATCAGACAGATAGCATGGTAATTCCTGTGTCAGTCATGAGGAAAGGTGTTGTAGGGTAGTAAGTTGTAATTGAAGTTTGGTATCATCTCTATGGCTGGTATCCTTAGATCTCTTGTCGAACTTCTAATAATTGATTTTGTTCTGTGTCTTACCTATGCTAAAAATAACTTTTTTGTGCTTATAAAATATCTTTAATAAGCAAAATGAATAAAAATCTAGTAACTAATGAGAAGTTAATTAATAGTATTAGTGTATACTTAAAGATAAAACTTAGATAAACTTAGTTTAATTCTTTAGGCAATATAGAAATAGATATAAAATAGATAGACTAGTTAAGTTAGAAATAGTTAACATACATTTAGATAATAGGTAGCTGATTCTCTCAATATAGTAAAATGGATGAAGATCTTGAAGCCTTCGATATTGAAGATTGGGATTAAGATGAATTATAAGATGATATAAAATCCATCTACTCTAAAGAAATAATAGAAGATGAATCTATCCAGAAAAGTTTAATAGAGAA
The DNA here is from genome assembly GCF_000442705.2 of Elaeis guineensis. Classification (NCBI taxonomy): domain Eukaryota; kingdom Viridiplantae; phylum Streptophyta; class Magnoliopsida; order Arecales; family Arecaceae; genus Elaeis; species Elaeis guineensis. Next base: position 47,021,001 of record NC_025995.2, on the reverse strand, counting down.
ATATTCTCCCCAAAAGTACTTGAAGAATCTGATGGAGAAAATAAAGAACAGTCCTTCAATTATTATCTCCAGAATCTTGAAAGAAAAGAACTTAAACTTAAAGATCTTGGGATAAAGAAACTCTTCAAGTCAAGAAAAACCTCATCGAGGAAAACCTTGCCATCTAAATGAAAAAATACTAGGCTTCAGAAACCTGCCTACTGTCAAACTATATATTCAATAAATCTTCTGTAACTTTGAGAGAATTAGAAAATAGTCCAAATAATTATAATATAAAATCTATTATAAATATTTCACATGATTTAGATGGAAAATTAAAAGTAAAAATAAAAAATTAGCTAGTTTACTTTTAGAAACTCCATATTGCTCTTATACTGACTCTGATATAATAGAGGTAGCCAAATTCTCTGTAAAAAAATTACTAAGAGAAGATTTTGATTTTAAAGTAAACAAAGATAGAAAAAAGTGATTCTTTGATACTTATAATAAAAAGAAAAGAGATTTTATAAGAGAAATATGATTTAGTCAAATGAATACTGAAGAGAGATATATATTTTTTTTGACTAGTTCGATAAATACTATATCAATGTCCTTGAGGAAGCTAGTCCTAGAATATAAGAAACTATGATTAAAAGAATGACTGCATCATGAAAAAATTGTAAAAGTTTTAAAAATAAACCTGCTAACAAGACAACTTAGGTTCAAAAGGAGAGAAATATGAGTTCAACTAAGGTTTCTACCAATAATCTTGATCAAATTCTTAAAGTAGAAACTCTTTCTGATAAAATCTCTGAACAACAAGATCAGGTTGAGAAACAACAAAACTATATGGATAATTCCCTCAACTTTAAAGAAACTCAGACTGATAGCTTTCTAGAAAAGAAAAAAGAATTTGAAGTTGATCGGGATCATTCTGAAAATTTTTTTATAAAGATTAGTGACTTTTTTATAAAGATCGATAATATACCTAATCTCTTAGGAGTAGAAAATAAAGATGATTCATCTGAAGAATTTGATGAAATCTTGATTGAAAAAAATCCTTCTGATAAAATCATTGAAACTATTTTCAATACTAATAGTGAATTGATTGCTAAAGTTAATCTGAACTCTATATTTTTACTAAAATTCTTTTAGTCAAGTCTAGACATTAATCAGTTGAAGGTATCAATCGAAAATCATACTGAAATTATTGAAAAAATTACTGAGGAAGAACATTTGGATCTAACTAGGGTACCTCCAGCACCCGATCTCTCTAAAGTACAACCAAAAAAGGAGTTCTTAGAAGAATTAAATAAAATCATATTGAATCAAGCTGATAAAACTCCTTCTGATGAAACACTTGAAGAATATGCTTCTACATATGATTTGAAGAGCAAGCCAAATTCTTTACCTAAATTAAAACTTTTGAACTGGTCTATCTTAAACTCAAGACTCTCATCTAGCAGGTCTAGTTTAGTTTCTTTATCTAAAAAAGTACATAAAATTTCATGTTTTTTTAAGGATAAAGGAACTAGCAGTTTCTTAGAAATTAGTAGGTTTTTAGGAACTAGTAGTCCCTTAGAAACTAGTAGTCCCTTAGAAATTGGGAATTCTTTAGGAATTAATAATCTCGTGGTCTTAGAAGACTCTAAAGATAAGAGAATAGTTGGTAAATTGTTTATCCTAGAAAACACCAAAGATAAATCAATTTTTAATTATAAACTAGTAGTTCAGATCTCTAGGATAATAAATCATTATCTTAGATCGATCTTAGTGGATTCACAATTGATAGAAATCTCTGACAACTTATCCACTATCCATTGCTAGAGAAGAACTCTTGGTTGGAATCCAGATGGATTTACTGAATTTCAAATGGTTAACAATTGTCATTAACTGATAATGATACATTTGAAAGTCTATAAGATCTATGACTATTCACAAATTCCAATTGCCAAAACAATGGTGAATTACTTGTTTAGGTGATTGAAAGGTTTGTGGAAAAGTCCTTCCACTAACTCAAAAATTATGAATATTGTTTAAAATAACTCTAAAGGTAACAATCTTTTAGATTATCCTTTGAACACTATAGATAAACTTTATATAGGTATTAATAATCAGTTAAGTAGCCTTAGAAGTAGCAATTTAGTTTAGTTTAGATAGTATAGAGATACTTACTATGTTATATTAGGTTTAAAAAATTTTCTTTAGAACTATCTCCTTTAGAATAATTTTCTTTTAGTTATCATCATTAGGTTTAGAAATAACTCTTTTACTCTTAGAAAAAGATAAAGTTAGATTGGAATATTTAGGTAATATTAGTAAGTTAGATAGAGTAATTCTTTTTGGTGAATCTGAATTGAATAACAACTTGAGGATCAGAGATCAATTTACAAAGATACCTAGAAGATAAAAGAAAAATGATCTCTATATCTTAAAAAAATTTTGTTATCCATTTAGATTTTAAATAGATAAATTACATATAAAAATATATAAAATTCAAGAGAAAGTTTGATAAAAGAGCTCGTAAGATCCCTAAAAAGAAGAAAGCAAAAAATCTTTCTAGGCTCTATTAAATCTAATAAGCACCACCAGATTACTAACAAATAATACTATAGAATATATAAGAAAATATATAACCCTTAATGATAGATAGATTTAAGAAAAAATTCAATAATGACTGATTTAGTCGATTCTCTGAAAACTCTAGAAGATCAATAAAATTAGATTGAGAGATTTTATCTATAAATTTAAGATTTTAAGGCTTTCTTAAATAAGATCAAGTCTCTACCTAAGTCATAAATATGCAGGTTCTTATTTGAAAATAACTATTTTAGGTAACTTCTCATACAATGTAAACTTGAATTGGTAAGAAAATCTTAAGAAAGATCTCATAAGACCAATAAAAAATCATATAAAATATAACTAGTTTTATAAAATTCTGAAACTGGAACTAAGTTCTTTAAACATAGAAATAAAATTCTGTTGAATTGTTTGCTCAGAATCAAAAGAATCTTTTAAGCTAAATTAGAAAAATCTTTTGAATTAACTATTTATCCAGAATCAGAAGAATCCTTTGAATTATTATCATAAGACTTGCCATTTTATAAATTCTTCTAAATTACAGGAACAGGGATGCCGTCAAGACAAGAATTTTCTCTTAAAAGAGCTCTATAATTAGTCTTTAATTCTTTGGAGATACTCACATCTTTATTTTTTAGGGACTCAAAAAGGAAGAAAAAGAAAAAAGCCCTTTATATGACGAACTGAGTAAAAATCTAAAAGCTTTAGAATCCTTCTATTCTGATCTTTCCCAAGAAATATTTTCTATAATCTATAAAGCATAGGATGCTCATCTATTTCGATCTGAAAAAGAGTTTCTCCACTATATGACTAGTCTAATCAACCACTTAGCAGAAAAGAAATGTTCTTTGAAAGCTATTAAAGAACATATTTACAAAGTTGGAAGATAGGTAACACAACCTACCTCTGAACTATCTCTCTCTATAATCTCGGTGAAATATCAGAGATGCCAATAATGATTAAGTTCAAAAAACTTGATTTTTGGAAAAAGGTCCAAGAAGTTTTAAATTCTGAACTCCAAGAAGATATCTATTAAAAGGCAACTCAGCCTGATAAATCAAAGAAACTGCTTGAAGATGTACAGTTGTTTTTAGACAATCGAACCTCTCCTAAGCTCTTTCTACCCCTAATCAACATACTTATCAGACCAAAATAAGTAAGAGCTTTATATAAAGAGTTTGTGAAGTTGATCTCAATAAACTGCGCCATGCCATATAATATGTTTCCTTCCATTGTTGTCACTATACTAAGAGATGTGAAAAAATCAAGAATATTTTGAAGCAAAAATATACAGTGGTATAGAAGATAAGAAGATAGAAGGTATTGAGTATCCTTTTCAAATCTACAATATCACTACTCTTGAGGATGTGGATAATCAACTAGGATTTTGACCAAGAATAACAAAAGAAAAGGAAAAAATCCGTCGGAGACTTTGGTCCATCTGTTAAAGATTTTGATCTCAAAATTTATGAAGTAATATCATATTTAGAAGTCTATTGGGTAGCTAGAAAATTGCAATAATAAAAATGCTGGATTGATGGGAGAATTTGGATAACCACCAACCTTCCAATGAGAATATCAATTCAAGAGGACCCCCAAGATCTTCTATGCAAAGAAAATTCATATCCAGAATGGCATACTCTTCTCAACTTAAAAAATTATCCTAAAAAAATTTGAAGCCAAAGATTATTTAAAGAATGCATCATATCATGCCTAAAAATTGAAGAAGAATTCGGATATGACTGCGACAAATAAACATCCACCTATATTATGGCCCAGAAAGTTGAGCAAGATGATTTTCTCTAATTCTCAATTAATTTACTCTAGGAGATTGAGTCTTGTAAAAAAAATATTTTACTAATCTTTCTACCAAAATCTTGGTAAAAATTTTTTTTTGCAAGTACAACTCAGTGGCTCTTCTATTAGCCATTTTGACAACCAGATGACTACCACCATTTTCTGAAGACAACTACTATTCTTGAAGTCAGTTTAATTTTTAGAGACAGTTCATCTTCAAAACTCTATCTACACTAGAATCTAAAGATGATAAGCAAGCTATAGGAAAAATCCTAACATCACTACTGTTCATCTATAGGAAGATTCCTGATACTGTACAAAGATAATAAGATGCTACAGAAAATCAGACTTAAAATCAACTAAGTTCTGACTTCCACAAGCTTTCAAATTTCAAACCAAATGAATTCCGTCAGACTCCAAACTGATTGAAGTCCGCATAGCTCCTTCCCTCGCCTATAAATAAAGGGGAAGGCATTCATTCAGGGCATTGGTCGAGCATGGGAGACAGGTCGAGAGAGAGATTTTGGTTATGAGTGGCAGAGTCTCTCTTCCTAATCTCTCTCCTTTTCTTCTCCTCTCATCTCTCCTCTTCCCTTGTCTTCTTCCTTTAATCTCCTTCATTTTTAGTCATCTTCTCTACGAAGTTCTCTTATTTCTTCCTAATCTTCTCCATTTGCTTCCCTCATCGCAGACAGCTCCATGTGAACCATTCTCCGTTTCCTCCACCAAACAACACCATCTTCTCTATCATTCCATTAAAATAAGCTCTCCATATCACATCTCCAGAGAGCCTTCCTTATCTTTCTTTTGTTTAATTTCTCTTTCTCTTGTTTTCTTCCACCAAAACAAAGTTTCCTTCAGCATTCTCCATTATAAAATTCCTTCTCCATCTTCATCATCCCATTTCATCAATTAAAAAATTCTTCTTCATCTTCCACCCTTTATTTCTTCCATTAAAAAATTCATCCCACCTTCCTTCCATAGTTTTTTCCAAAGAATACTCTGTCATTTAGCTCCATTAATCCATATGAGTTTGTAAATAAGTGTGTTTATTTATGTATTTACTTATGTATTAGCATATATTAGCACCTGTGGTTTGTATTTAAATTTGTTTAAGCTTGATTAGTGTACATAAAGTTTGTACGATGTATATTTTAATTTCATCAAACTTCATGTAAGTATGCTTTTATAAATAAAGCTCATTTTTCTTTTATATTACTATTTTTAATTATATTTTAAGCTTTCTTTATATTTTAAGCTTGTTTATATTACTATTCATAGTATTGTAGCTGTACTGTAGCTAATTACTGTAGCATATGCACTATGCAGTACTGTAGCAGAAACACTATGTAGTGCTATTGCATATTGTAGCATGTTACTATAGCATGACGATAAATAACCCAAATACTACCAAAATTGTGAAGTAAACAATAGTTCATTCTTAAGGGTAAACAACTCTAAGGTTGGTAGAGATTGTGAAGTAAATAATAGATCAATCAGGATAAACAACCAAAATACCACCCATAACATGTTATCTTGCAATCGTGAAGTAAACAATAGATCAATTATATGCTATCAGATTAGTGAATGTACTTTGTTTTACTTTAAGCTTTTGCTTATTTCTTTTACTTTATATTAAGTAATTTTATTTTATTTTATTTTATTTTGTTTTAGTTCACCAACTCTTATTTATGCTTTGTTCATTCCGCATTATTTGTATTTTAGTTCTACTTACTACACTTATGTTTATCCTTAGCTAAATTTTATTTCTTTTTGTTAGCAGTCTTTTTCACTTTGGTAGTTCTACTCTTACTTATTTAAGCTTTACTTACTGTAGTTTTTTTATCTTTATTTCTCTTTAAGTTCAGTTAGTTAATCGTAGTTTATAGTTTACATTTTACTCTTTCCATTAGTCTATTTATTTTATTTATGTTTATTTGCTTTGTTAGTTTACTTATAGTTTTAATCATTCATAATTTTCAGCTTAGTATATTTATGCTGGATAGTTCTAGTTTTAATTATTTTAATTTTTAGAAGTATAGTTTATCGCTCTTTCAACTTGTGTTCTCACTAAATTTTCATTAGATTATGTTTTCTAGTTATTAGTCTATATTTCAGTTTATATTAGCCTAGATTGTGCTTTAGTTTGCCTTAGTTTTCATTAGCTTGTTCCTTAGTTTAGGTTTGTATCTGTTCATCATGTGTTGAGTGTTTGTAAGTCTGTCCTTTATCTCTATTCCATATGCCTACCTGTTAGTCCTTTACCTTTGTTTTCTGTAGTCTGTTTAGGTATTATCTGTAGATTTGACCTCTATAAGCTTAACCTCCTTACTCCTCAATCAAAATTATTTTACTTTTACACTCTTGGGTTTCAGACTGTTAGTTATACGGTGCATGCAGACAGTATTGTATACCTCATAGTTCATCTATCTATTTACTACTTCTATGGGTACACATGCAGTCTATCCATTTAATACTTCTATGTGTACACACGTAGCTTTTACTACTATGTCACACTGCTATGACAATGTACTACTGGGCATGGTGATACTTCTACCTTATGATTATCGAGGTTCCTGATCTACATCAAGGGAGTCCGTTAGGACTTGCAAAATATCATACATCTATGGCTGTGGCTCTGATCCATACACACACACTCTGCTGCTTCCACGTAAAAGTGCATTGGCTCAGGTCAATTGGCTCGGGTCATAATTGGTATCAGAGCCAAGTCATGCTGGGGAGGGGATCTATGATCTTAGCCATCTTGCACAATCGGATAGATAGTGCGATAATTTTTGTGTTAGCCATGAGGAAAGGTGTTGTAGGGTAGTAAGTCATAATTGACTATTTGGTGTCATCCCTACGACTGGTATCCTTAGATCTCTTGTCGAACTTCTAAAAATTGATTCTGTTCTGTGTCTTACCTATGCTAAAAATAATTTTTTGTGCTTATAAAATATCTTTAATAAGTAAAATGAATAAAAATCTAGTAACTAATGAGAAGTTAATTAATAGTATAGGTGTATATTTTAAGATAAAACTTAGATAAACTTAATTTAATTCTTTAGGCAATATAGAAATAGATATAAAATAGATAGACTAGTTAAGTTAGAAATAGTTAACATATATTTAGATAATAGGTAGCTGATTCTCTCAATATAGTAAAATGGATGAAGATCTTGAAGCCTTCGATATTGAGGATTGGGATCAAGATGAATTACAAGATGATATAAAATCCATCTATTCTGAATAAATAATAAGAGATGAATTCTATCCAAAAGAGATTAATAGAGAAATATTCTCCCTAAAAGTACTTGAAGAATCTGATGGAGAAAATGAAGAACAATCCTTTAATTATTATCCTTAGGATCTTGAAAGAATAGAATCTATATGAGATATCAAAGCAGTTATTCCATGCCCGCATGACTGAAGGCACCTCTGTGCAAACGTATGTCCTGAAGATGATTGATTTGATCACTCATCTGGGACAGCTGGACTTTGCCATGGATGGTGAATTGAGTGAAGATTTGATCTTGCAGTCTCTTCTTGACTCTTTTTCTCAATTTGTTATAAATTTCATATGAACAAACTGAACATCAGCCTGTCAGAGCTGCTGAACATATTGAAAACAATAGAGAGCCATTTCAAGGGTGAAAAAGCTCTGGTACTTCTTGTCGATAAGATCAACAAGAAGAAGGTAAAGAAGAATTTCAAGAAAAAGATGAACCCTAAGACTGACATCTCCAAGAAGAAGGTGAAGAAGGTCTCCACCAAAGGTACTTGCTATCACTATGGCAAGGAGGGCCATTGGAAGAAGAAATACAAGGATTACCTTGCAACTATGAAACCGATAAACATTGCCAAAGATATATGATACAAACTAACTTATCATTAAGTACTTCATTTTCAGATTCTTGGGTATTAAATACTGTCTGTGGTTCACACATTTGCAAATCATTGTAGGGTCTATAGGAAATAAAAAGTTTGAATAAAAGTGACTTCAAGCTGTTCGACACTAGTAGAGAGTCCATTTAGGCTGAAGCCATAGGAACCAAGATTTGAAAGTTGTCTTTGGATAAAGTTTTGAAACTCAAGATCTATTATTATATTTCAAACATCGTTAGAAATATTATTTCTATACCATTGTTATTAGAACAAAATTTTGAAATAAATGTAAAGAACAATGGTTGTTCTATATATTTTTCTAATGAATATTATGAAAGTACTTTTATTGATAATGATCTTTTATTTCTTTCACTTAATATAATATATTTCATATTGATAATATAAAGAAAAGAAAGAGAAAGGACATGAATGTCACATACCTCTGACACTGCCGACTTGGCCATATAAGTGAGTCAAGAATTAACAAGTTATACAAAGATAAATTCTTTAATCCTTATGATTATGAATCAAATGAAACTTGTGAATCTTGCCTCATGAAAAAATGATCAAGACTCCATTTACTGGACATGGAGAAAGGGCAAGTGATATATTGGACCTTGTACATACTGATGTTTGTAGTCCAATATTGACTCAACCCAGAGGTGGATACTCTTACTTCATCACATTTACTAATGATAAGTCTAGATTTGGATATGTATATTTAATGAAATACAAATCCGAAGTCTATGACAAATTTAAAGAGTATCAAAGAATGGTTGAGAAATAAACTGATAAAAATATTAAAGCTGTTCGATCTGATCGAGAAAGAGAATACTTGTCTAGTGAGTTTCTCGATTATTTGAAACAAAATAGAATACTCTCTCAATGGATACCTCCTTATACTCCATAATTAAATAAATTATGAAAAAAAAATCATACCTTATTAGATATGGTGCTGTCCATGATGTGTTTCACGAATCTTCTGATATCTTTCTGGAAATATGCTCTCGAGGTTGCAGCATAAAGTACCTTCTAAATCTGTTTCTAGCACTCCATACAAAATATGGAAAGAAAAAAGATCCAATCTTATGCATCTTAAGATTTGGAGTTGCCCAGCTTATATGAAAAATATTGATGGACATAAACTGGATGCTAGATCAAAAAAATATAGGTTTGTAGGTTATCCCAAGGAGATTATAGGATACTACTTTTATAATCCTACTCAACAAAAGGTGTTTGTTGATAGGTATGCTGTATTCTTGGAGAAAGAGTTTATCCAAGAAGGAGACATTGGGAGGTCTATTGAACTTGAGGAAGTTTAAAACCTACAATCCATCTAGAATTCACAAAATAGTTCTCAACTAGATGTGTCCATTGTTGAGGCATAGCCACTTCACACACCTCCTCTCCGAAGGACAAGTAGAGTGCGTAGTATACCACTCAGGTATGGGTTTGTCATTGAGAATGATAATATATCTCACATCATTGAAATGATGATCCCACAACCTATTCGGAAGCTATCATCAGTAGTGACTCTAACAAGCAGCTCAATGCCATGAAATCCAAAATGAACTCCATATATACCAATCAAGTTTGGACTTTGATTGATGCACCTGAGGGTGTGACCCCAATAGGCTGCAAATGGGTCTTTAAAAAGAAGATTAGAGTAGATGGCCAGGTGAGACCTATAAGGCCAGACTAGTGACAAAAGATTTCAGACAAAAATAAGGTATTGATTATGAAGAGATCTTTTCATCGGTAGCCATGCTCAAGTCTATTCGGATAATGCTGGCTATTGCAGCATACCATAACTGTGAGATCTGATAGATGGATATCAAAACTGTCTTCCTCAATGAAAATCTTGAGGAAGAAGTCTATATGACTCAGCAAGCTGAGAGATTTGTCTGTAGTGGGAGAGCAAATCAAGTATGCAAGCTGAATAGATCCATTTATAGATTAAAACAAATATCGAGGAGTTGAAACATCCATTTTGATGAGATAGTCAAATTATTTGGCTTCATCAAAAATATAGATGAATCTTATGTATATAAGAAGACTAGTGGGAGTGCTATTATCTTCTTGATCTTATATACGGATGATATAGTACTCATTGAGAATGATATTCCGATGTTGCAATTGGTCAAGACATGGCTATAATAAAATTTTTTCATGAAAGACTTAGGTGAGGCATCCTATATACTAGGTATAAAGATCTATACGGATAGATCAAAAAGGATGCTAGGCTTGTCCCCGTCTAGGAATATTGACTTTGTGTTGAAAAGGTTCAACATGGAGGGAAGTAAAAGAGGTTACTTACCTATAAGTCATGGCATACAACTCTTTAAAAAGATGTCTCCTAAGATACCTGAAGAAAAAAATAGAATGAGTTCTATTCCTTATGCTTCAGCTGTAGAATCAATTATATATGCTATGTTATGTACCAGACCTGATGTGGCTTATGCCTTGGACATTGTGAGCAGATTTTAGGCTAATCCCGAGGAGGATCATTGGAAAGCTGTTAAAAACATACTCAAGTACTTGAAAAGGACTAGAGATATTTTTCTTATATATGATGGATCTAATTTAAAACTAGAAGGTTATACAAATTTTAGTTTTCAATCTAATCCGAATGATAGCTGTTGGTGCAGAATTCCATCGATGCCGGAGAAGCTGGAGTCGAGGGGATCATGACCGCCGTCGAAAACTGCAAGAAAAGTCTAAACCATTATTGGGGGTGCTCCGATAAGATCCTCCGATGCTCAAGTCAGTATTCTGCTTCAATAGAAATAGAGCACTCGAATGAGATTTTAGCAGAGTTTAGAGATAGTGCTTAGAGCTTAGAGGAGAACGTATCTGGGGGGTCTCTTTTATAGATGAAAGAGCATAACCGATTGACAGCGATGTCCATAACTACCTGGTAGTGGGCCATTCAGGGCCACGTGGAGTTTGTTACGGAGAGTGAAGTGGTGTCCGTTGTCATGACTTGCTAGGGAGTGGTGGGGCCACGTGGAGTTTGTTACAGAGAGTGGAGTGGTGTCCGTTGTTGCGACTTGTCGGAGAGTGATGGGGCCACATAGAGTTTGTTACAGAGAGTGGAGTGGTGTCCGTTGTCGTGACTTGTCGGAGAGTGATGGGGCCACATAGAGTTTGTTACAGAGAGTGGAGTGGTGTCCGTTGTCATAACTTGCCGGAGAGTGGTGGGGCCACATAGAGTTTGTTATAGGGAGTGGAGTGGTGTTCGTTGTCGTGACTTATCGGAGAGTGGTGGGGCCACATGGAGTTTGTTATAGAGAGTGGAGTGGTGTCCATTATCGCAACTTGTCGAGAAGTTCGGGTCAGACGGCTGAAGCTCATTTGGGACGTCTAGTGGAGAAGAATAGCTCTCTGTCTTAGCAATCTAAGAGAAGCTCGAAAGTTTTCGAGGTTGCTGACGGGTTAACTGTTGTTGGGTGCCTTAGGTGTTGATGCTGTAGATGGAGGTCATCTGCCGTAGAAGCCCAGATGGAAATTTTTTGTTGGAGGAATTCGGCTGGAGTCTGATTGCTAGAGAAGTCCGTCTGGAATTTGTTTGATGTAGAAGCTTGTCTGAAGACTGTCCGTTGGAGAGGTCCGGTTGCATGAGGAATCCGACAGAAGGTCGATCGATAGCAAAATTTGGAAGGTGCTATAGAAGGTTGACCGATAGAAGTGTCCGGAAGGCATTGTGGAAGTTCGTCTGCTGGATGAGCCTGGAGGACACTATGGAAGGTCGACCACTGGAGGGGTCCGGAGGGAATTTGTCTGTTGGAGGGGTCTGGTTGGCACTGTTGAAGTCCGGTTGGCACTGTTGAAGGTTGATGGCTGGAGAGGTATGGAAGACATCGGAGACAATCGGTCATTATGAAAATTCGATTGCTGGAGCCCATCCGTTTAGAAGTTCATCTGGAATCCATCCGCTGTAGAAGTTCGGATGGGTCCGATTCTTGCAGTAGTCCGGAAGGAGGCCGCTTACTACAGAAGCTCGGATGGAGACCGATTATCGTGGAAGCCCGGATGGAGATCGCTTATTGTAGAAGCTCGGATGAAGCCTGCCTGCAATAGAAGTTCGGATGGAATTCACTTACTGTAGAAGCTCGGATGAAATTTGAAAGGCGGTCGACCATTGTAGAAACTTGGATGGAGTCTGGTTACTGCAGAAGTCTCACCGTTGGAGAAGCTCAGATATTGATGAAGTCTGAAAGAAGCTCGGAGTAAAGTCGATCGTGACAGGAGGAAGTCTGGAAGAGATTCGAAGAGTAGTTGATCACTGTAGAAAATTGACAGATAGTGAAGCTCAGAGAGCATTTGGAGCAGTCTGATAGACGACTGAAGGAGCTCATTATTGGAGAAGTCTGGAGGGTACGGTAGGAGTTCATCTATTGGAGGAATTTGGATGGTATTGTGGAAGCTCGGACGGTCGGGGGAGTTCAGAAGGATGCCACACAGGATCGGAAGCCGGAAGAGTCCTGGGAGGGTTGGCCTCTTACGAACTTCGACTGGGATTATTTTATACCCAACACTAGTCCCCCTACTTTTAAGTTCGGGTTTTGAATGAAGGAAGTACAAAAAAATTTTCATAGCCGAAGTTGCCCTCCTTGATTTCCATATTCGATTGTTTCCAGATATTTTGGCATTTGGCGCACCGTTGCTGGAGTCTTTTCAAACTGAGGCAACCTGAAAAGATTTTTTCAGAATTTTTGCAGGAGTGTTGCCCCAGGTATGGCATAATAATGATTCTATCAGTCATCAGCCATCTGCCACGACGAGTGGGACATGCGGCGGTTGTAGATCGGCCAAAGGAGATCTGCAATCATTATTGCATCGGATCCTGAGGTCTATTTAAACCCGTCCCCCTCCATCAGGGGTTTCACTTTGCCTGAGATTTTTCTTCGATCCTCTCTTCTTCCCCGAGAGCTTCATTCTCTTCCACCATCCCTCTCGATCTTAGGCGCCCTTCAGGTCGACCTCCATCGCCTTCGCTGCCCTCCTGCACCTCTCGGACCAGCCTAGGTTAGTTTCGGAACCCTTCTTTTTCTTGTTGTTCTTTCATTTTTCCTCCTCTGTATTTCGTCCATTCGGTTTCTCCGTGAGTGCCTTGTTTCCTATTTTTTCTAATTTTTTTGAGATTTTTTGGGATTTTTATTTGATTCAAAATGTCCTCCAACACTTCCTCCTCTAGTAGTTCTAGAAGTTCATCAGCTCCAGCCCCCCAAAATCTTAGTACTGTAGATGAACCCATACTTAGGATCGAACCTCATCAGATCTTTGTACCAGACATCATTCCCAGCTCTTTGATCTCGGATGAACTCTCACTGATTATGATTCAGTACGGGGTTCCTCCGGAGTATGAGCTTGAGCTTCCCGGGCCAACTGACCGGGCTAGCACCCCTCCCCCTGGCCGCTTTTGTTTATATCAGGAAGCCTTCCGCGCTGGGCTTCGACTTCCACTTTCACCTTTTGTTGTTGTTCTTTTTCACTTTTTAAATATTTCTCTAGTTTCTGTAGCGCCAAACTCCTTTAGGTTTCTGATAGGATTTCTTTCTCTTTGTCATTTAGCTGAAGTCCGACCAACTCTTCCCTTGTTTAGAAACTTTTATACCTTTAAGTGTCACCCTTCGGCAAAGGACTGGTGGTACTTCTCCCTCCAGTTTGGTAGAAAGGGGTTGCTGAAAGGTGCCCCCTCTTCTATCTACAACTGGAAGGAGAGGTACTTCTACGTCTGATGCCTAACCCTGATGCTAGGGTTGCCCCCCTGGGGCTCCCTGAGGGACTTTATTTGTCGGGCTTCTAGCCTGGGAAAGGATGACCTTGAAGCCTTCAAGAAACTTAAGACTTATCTAGCTCCTCTCCTCTCCGACCTTCTGAAGGAGCAACTTTTATTCAATGTTGGGCTGAGCCCTTTCAATCTTGTCGGTATTTTTTCTTTCTCAAGTCACTCACTGCTTCCTCTTTCTCTTATTCTATTTCTAAGCTGTGTTGATTTTTTTTTTCATTGCAGATATGGACGCAGATGCAGCTCAGATATTAGCCAAGGGTCTCAAGGCCCACAAGAGGAAAGGCGCCGCAACTTCTGGGTTGGCTAAGAAGGTGGGGGTAGAGGAGAGACAAGCTCGGTTGTGCTTGCCCAGGCGGCCATTGCCGTTGATGCCCCCTCCGACGTCGATCCCGCAATCCCCCGAGCTTCTTCGAGAAGCCCTCCGGCTGAGGTTCCCACTCCAGAGTCTCATCCCGAGGAGGCGCTGGGGGCCGAAAGGAATAGAAGGAAGAAGACGGTGGCCCGTAAGGTCAGCAGCCGCAGGGCTGCCATCGAAGGGTCCAACGGCTCTGAAGAGGATCCAGGGGAGAATCCCTTCAACAACAGGGATTTAATAAAGAGGTTGGTCGATGGGTGCGTTTTGGCCGAGATCATCCACAGGATCGTCCATGCCGATCCTAAACAGCGGGTTTGGGACTCTCTGGGGTCCTTTCTTGAGGTAGGCCAATTTACTTTTTTCTTCCTTTCGCTTCTTCATTTGGTTCATTCCTTAGCTTTCATATTGACTTCCTGGCCGCTCTTACAAATTGGACACCAGCTCATCACCAACATCGAGGTGATGAACAATGCAAAGAAGAAAGCAGCCCAGGCGGAGGAAGGTCGCCAGGTTGAGGCTGCCCACCTTAAGGAGAAGGTTGCCGAAGTCATGAGCCTCCAAGAGGCACTCCAGAAAGAGGAACAAACTTTGACAGCTCTAAAGGCTGCCTTGGAGGAGGAAAGAAGGAAGGCAGAGGTTGAGGTCTCCAAGCTGAAGGAGTAGATTCCGACCCTAGTCTCGAAGGCAAGGGCCCAAGCAGTGGAGGAGTTCAAGACCTCATCTGAGATGAGGGATCTGAACATCAAGTTCGGCCAGGCTGCCTTTATCAAAGGCTTCGAGCTTTGCCAGGAGAAGATGGTCGGGAAGTTTTTCGAACTCGACCTCAACTTTCTGGATGAAGCATCCAACGATGAAGCCAGACCTTCCGAAGCTGATGCCAGTCTCCCTCCAGCCGGGACCTCTTCAACTACCGCAGATGCTGTGACTGACTTTTCGGGGGCACCGAGCTCCTCCACTTCTACTCCAGAGGTCCGAGATCTCTAATTTTATACTTTTTCTTTGTTATAACTTTTTTTTTGTACCTAAGAATTATTCAATTGATAAAATCAGATTCCTCTTTATGGAGAGCTCCTTTTTCTTCTTCTACTTCCTTTTTCCTTCTTTTTTTTCCTTGTAATTATTTGCGTTGTGATGCTCTTATTTCTCAACAACAGTGCCCTGCCGAAGCTCTTCTTCTATCGTAGGGGATTCCTTTGAAGTCTATGATCCAGGATCTGAGAAGGGAAGTTTGTCACCTAACGAAGAAGTCAAAGAAGATGGACGACGAACTTCACAGGTTGAGGAAGAGCCATTCGGAAGCCACCATGGAGGTTACTCATCTTCGGAACCTCCACAAAAAGGACTTCATAGACTACAACCGGAAGAAGGCCAACTTCAAGAAGGAGCTTAAGGAACTCCAGAAACATGCCAATGATCGATCTTGGACTCAGGCCTCCAAGATTAGCTCCCTCAAGATCGAGTTGGCGGCCGCACGGGAGAAGATCGGCCAATTAGAAGGGAGCTCATCCAGGCTTCTAATTCAGGCTGACTACGGTCGGAACTGGTCAAAGAAATTCTTCGACCTCCAGAAGCAGCTACAGAATGTCGAGACGAACTACAACACTCACCGAGTCAGTTGGTGCGGGCAAATAGACAACTACAGAAGGAGGCTCAAGATGGCGACCGACGAAGTTGCTCGCCTTCAGAAGTAGTTGTCCAAAAGAGCCCAGGCCATTTTGGTTCAAGGCTCCGATGAGCTCCGATCCTTAAGGGGGACCATGGAAGAACTATCCATAGCCCTTGGAAAGGAGAAGGCTGAACTGTAGCGGCTGAAAATTTAGCTGGCCTATGAGCAGCAAGCGGTCAATGATGCAGAAGTGGAGTCCGAAGTTCTGAGGAAGAGGCTTTAGGAATCGGAGGGCGAAAGCCGACAGTTTCACCAAATGTATCAGGAGATGCTGTTAAGAAAGAAGGAACTGGAAAAAGAAGTTGAGAACTTAAAGCAATCCCTGATAATGGCTGGAACCGAGAGTTCGAAGTCAGAAGAAGCCAAGCTTCCTTAGAGCTTCTTTTACCTTTTGTTCTATGTATTCTTTTCTTTTCTTGTCTTCATTTTTTTTTTTGGCCTTCAAAAGCTTTTGTAATGCTCTCTTTACTAATGAAATGAAAAAGAATTTTCTCATTACCTTATCTATTCTTGCTCTGAGTTGTCGTTTACCGAGCTTCTCTTATCTTTTGTCTTATTCGATGTCGACATTGTTTGAAGGTTCCTGGTCATCACCACGTTGATTCGCCCTTTTTGTTCATGACCGAAGGTCTTTTCGAGGCCATTCAAATTTGATGCTTTCTCCTAATGTTCGAGCTTGGGGCCTGAACTTCTTGTTACTTTGAGGAAGTCTATTTTCTCCTGCTAGTGTTGGATTCTTCCTTGGAGACTGAGGATTTTTGACAAGAGTTTTCTTCCTCATTGAGATGAGGTCCTTTGTGTCTTAGATGTAGTTTATTTTTTCCTTATCTCTGACGTAGCTCATCGCTTTCCCTTTTTCTCTCTCCCTCTTCTTTTTTTTTTAATATTTGGATGAGGATTTTCCCTCTGCTCCTAACGAGGTTGTACGGGTGTAGAGGAGCCATTGATGAGGCTTTTTCTCTCATCCGGTCTTAAATGATTAGGTCTTCATTTGTGTCAGGATGAGGTTCTCCTCCTGTTTCTGACATAGTCAATTTTAGCTCATGTTAGGATGAGGTTTTTCTTTTGTTCCTAATAGGGCTGTGGGGACACATAAGGGCCGTTGCAAGGGCCTCTCTCCCCATCCGACCTCTTAATAACCGGGCCTTCGACTTTGCTCATGTTAGGATGAGGTTCTCCTCCTGTTCCTAACATGGCTGTGGGGGTGCATAAGGGTCATTGCGAGGGCCTCTCCCTCCATCCGATCTCTTAATAATCGGGCCTTCGACTTTGCTCATGTTAGGATGAGGTTCTCCTCCTGTTCCTAATATGACTGTGGGGGTGCATAAGGGCCATTGCGAGGGCCTCTCCTCCTATCCGATCTCTTAATAATCGAACCTTCGACTTTGCTCATGTTAGGATGAGGTTCTCCTCCTATTCCTAACATGGCCGTGGGGGCACATAAGGGCCGTTACGAGAGCCTCTTCCTCCATCCGATCTCTTAATAATCGGGCTTTCATTTTTGCTCATGTTAGGATGAGATTCTCCTCCTGTTCCTAACATAGCCGTGGGGGTGCATAAGGGCCGTTGCGAGGACCTCTCTCCCCATCTGATCTCTTAATAATCGGGTCTTCGACTTTGCTCATGTTAGGATGAGGTTCTCCTCCTGTTCCTAATATGGACGTGGGGGCGCATAAGGGCCGTTGCAAGGGCCTCTCCCCCCATCCGGTCTCTTAATAACTGGGTCTTCATTTTTGTTAATGTTAGGACGAGGTTCTCCTCCTGTTCCTAACCTGACCGTGGGGATGCATAAGGGCCGTTGCGAGGGCCTCTCCCCCCATCCGATCTCTTAAGAATCGGGCCTTCATTTGTGTCGAGATGAGATTCTCCTCTTGTTCTTGACACGTTTAGTTTCGATTGTCTGAAGGAGCTACTCCCTGTCGTTATAAGCTCATGCCAAAATAAAAGATATGCGAATATCAAACTTTTATTTAAGCCAAAGTTATCGGTAATACATTCGTAAATTTTTTGAATTCCATAGTCGCGGAAGGTCTGCTCCTCCGAGCTCTTTTAGATAGTATGTTCCGAGCCGGACTACCTCCCTGACTTCATACGGGCTTTCCCAGTTCGGGGCAAGTTTCTCTTGGTTCTAAGGTTGTGAAACAGCGGCTCGCCAAAGTACTAAGTCCCCTGCTCTGAAGGCTTTGCTCTTGACCCAGGAGTTGTAGTAGCGGGCTACTTTCTGCGTGTAGGCTGCCATCCGAACTTGAGCTGTCTCCCGCTTTTTTTCTAACAAGTCGAGGTTGGCCTTGAGATCTTGTGAGTTGTGCTGCTCGTCGAATGCCACGACTCGCGCTGACGGAAGCTTGAGTTCAATCAAAATAATGGCTCCTATTCTGAAGGCTAAGGCAAAGGGGGTCTCCCCCGTGGGCAGTCTTTGGGTAGTTCGGTATGCCCATAACACATGATAAAGCTCGTCTGCCTAGGTTCCCTTTGCTTTTTCAAGGCTCGCCTTGATTCCTTGCAACAGAGTTCTGTTGGTCACTTTGGCTTCATCGTTTGCCTGCGGATGGGCTACTGACATAAAGTTATGGGAGATGTTTAAGTCCTCACAAAATTCAACAAACCTTGCTCCAGCAAATTGTCGCCCATTATCAGTAATGAGAGTTCTAGGTAAGTCGAACCTACAAACGATTGACTTCCAGATGAAGTCCTGTACTTTAGCTTCTGTGATTTTCGTCAAAGACTCAGCTTCGACCCACTTGGTGAAGTAGTCAATTACCACCAGGAGGAACTTTCACTGTTCGGATGCCATGAAAAAAGGTCCAAGGATATCCATCCCCCATTGTGCAAATGGCCATGGGGCACTCAAGGGTGTAAGTTTGAAGGCGGACTGTCTTTGAATATTTGCATATCTCTGACACCGATCACCCTTTCTAACATATTCAATGGAGTCGTGGTACATTGTAGGCCAGTAATAACCTTATCGGAGCAGTTTGTGGGATAAAGATCTGGCCCCCAGGTGGCTTTCGCAGACTCCTTCATGTACCTCCCACAAGGCAAAGTCGGCTTCAGAAGGCCAGAGACATTTTAGGAGGGCAAAGAGTACGACCTCTTGTACAGCTTGCCCTCATAAAGGATATATCGTGAGGCCTGGTTTCTAAGCTTCCATGCTTCTTTTGCATCATGAGGAAGAACCCCATCTTTGAGGTATGCAACTAGTGGGTCAATCCAGCTAGGTTCATGACTGATCTCCATTACAAGCTGCGGTTCTTCCGTACTTGGACACTTCAGAACTTCGAAGAGGACTTCTTTGGGTAGTTCAATCGGAGTCAATGTAGCCAACTTGGAGAGAAGATCGGCTCTAATATTTTCTGCTCTTGGAATCTGCTTAATGTCAAAGCTGCCAAAGGCAGGGATGATCTCTTTTACCTTTTCGAGATATTTGGCCATACTATTCTCCCGAGCTCCATAGTTTTCACTGACTTATCCCACCACCAATTGAGAGTCACTGTAGACTTGGAGCCGATCTACTTCTAATTCTTTGACGATCTTCAGTCCTGCAATCAGAGCTTCATATTTTGCTTCATTATTTATCGTAGGAAATTCGAAGCACAGCGCATACTCTGCGATAATTCCTTCTGGATTGATCAAGATCAGATCCGTGCCCGCGCCTGACATGTTGGAGGAACCATCCACATAGAGGGCCCAAAAACCATCAGGGAGATCTGTTCTTCCTCAGGGGAGTTCGGCTGGAGCCCTGGATTGTCAGCTTCACCTCGTTCAAGTTCGGCTTCTTCTGGGATAGTGCATTCCACTATGAAGTCTGCTAATATCTGAGCTTTTATCGTCGATCAAGGTTGATAGTTGATGTCGAATTCTGTGAGCTCGACTGCCCATTTCGCTATCCTTCCGGAAGCATCCGCTCGATGCAGAACTGCCTTAATCGGCTGGTCGGTGAGCAGTGTTATGGTATGGCCTTGAAAGTAAGGTCGGAGTCTTTGAGCTACAATCAACAGGGCGTAAGTTAGTTTCTCTAACTTAGTGTACCTGATTTCGACGTCTCTCAATACTCGACTTATGTAGTAGATCGGCTATTGAATTTTTGCTTCTTCCTTAACCAGAACTGCTGCGAGAGCCACAGGGGAGATCGTCAGGTACAGGAACAACTCCTTTCTAGGTTTGGGCTTTGCCAATAGCGGAGGTGAGCTGAGGTAGTTCTTCAATTCTTCGAACGCTCGCTGACATTCAATGGTCCAACAGAAGTTCTTCGACTGCTTGAGAGTCTGAAAGAAAGGTAGGCACCATTCGATCGACCTTGAGACGAAGTGATTCAGGGCTGCTACTCTTCCAGTAAGGCACTGAACTTCCTTTATTGACTTCGGGGCGGTCATTTTCTGGATGGTATGAATCATTTTCGGATTTGCTTCGATCCCGTGCCCTGATACCATAAAGCCCAAGAATTTTTCTGAGGATACTATAAAAGTACACTTGATTGGGTTCAGCTTCATCTTGTATTTTCGGACGGTGCTGAAGGTCTCCTCAAGGTCGGCGATGTGGTTCATTGAGAATTTTCTTTTTACAAGCATGTCATCCACGTAGACCTCCATGTTGCGGCCAATCTGCTCTTTGAAGATCTTGTTCACCAGCCTTTGATAGGTCACCCTTGCATTTTTGAGGCCAAAAGGCATGACCCTGTAATAGTAAAGACCACGATCAGTGATAAAAGCAGTCTTTTCTTCATCCTCTGGTGCCATCCTGATTTGATTGTAGCTGGAGAATGCATCCATGAAAGCGAGAAGCTCATGGCCCGAGGTTGCATCCACTAATTGGTTAATTCTGGATAGAGGGTAACTGTCCTTCGGGCAGGCTTTGTTCAGCTTTTCGAAGTCTATACCCATCCTCCACTTGCCGTTCGCCTTCTTGACGAGAACCACATTGGAGACCCAGTTTGGATAGTTGACTTCTTTGATGAATCTGACTTTCAGGAGTTTATCAACTTCTTCAACTATTGCCTTCTGCCTTTTCAATGCATGACCTTGGATTTTTTCCTTCGTCGGCCGATATTTGGGATCAACAGCTAAACGGTGTTCCATGACTTCCGCATCAATCCCCAGCATGTCCATCGGAACCCGAGCAAAATCATCTGTATTCTTTTGTAGAAAATTGATGAGCTGTGTCTGTACCTCCTCTCCCAGATGGGAGCCGATCTTCACCACATGCTCTTCATTCTCATCGTTCAAAGGAATTGAGACAAGATCTTCAATTGGCTCATCCCGTTCTTCAGCAAGGTCATCATGGGTGTCTAATCCATCAACTGGACAGGGATCAGACTGACCATTTTTTTGTAAGGCTATGTTATAACAGTGTCTTGCCAGGACTTGATCTCCTCTGACCTCTCTGACCCCTTGGCTTGTAGAAAATTTTAATTTCAAATGGTAGGTCGATACCACAGCTCGGAGGGCGTTGAGGCTAGGTCGGCCGAGTATTGCATTGTAGGCAGACGGCACCCTTACTACTAGGAAATCCACTTGCACTCTAGATTGTTTCGGGTACCGACCTGCAACTACGATCAAAGTTGTTACTCCTTCCACTAGCACAGCATCGCCAGTGAACCCTACCAAAGGGTAGCTTATCTGCCCTAATCGATCATTCGAAATGGATATTTTTGAGAATACATCGTAAAATAAAATATCGGCCGAGCATTCATTATCAACAAGAATGCGGCATACATCATAGTCAGCAATATTTAAAGAAACTACGACCGCATCATTATGGGGGAATTGAATCTTCTAGGCATCTTCTTCAGTAAAGGTTATAGATTTTCAGTCCTCTGCTGCTTGGGCGGTCCGATCGATCCACTGGCTGCTCCCCACTGGGGTCCTCCAGAGATGGTGTTGATGATCCTGATTGGAGGCTGATCTGCAGGCTGTTCTTTCTTTCTTGGCGGCTCTAGTTATGGTAGGGCCCTTGGCCGATCTTTCCAATCTTCAGATCGGCATCGGATGAATCTGTTGAGCTGACCTCATCTGATGAGCTCCTCGATCTCATCTCGAAGCTGAATACACTCCTCCGTGTCATGGCCGTGGTCAGGATGATAAAGGTAGAACTTGTTAGGGTTGTGCTTCCTGGGCTGTGTGCGCATCCTTTCCGGCCTTGGCAACTGTTCCCTGATCTCCATCAGCACTTGAGTTTTTAGAGCATTGAGAGGGGTATAGCTGTGGAATCTTCCTGGGGGTGAGCTCCATCGAACTCTATGGTCCGGACTTCTCAGCCTACGAGCTTGGGGGGAGTTCGGATATGCTTGTGTCCAGAGAGAGTTCGAGAATGTGGCCGAGCTTCACTCGGCCCTTTTTCAGCTATGGGCTTGCTGGAGTCAGCCATCTGTCGCTCCTTCATGGCCTCCTCGTCCTTCAGCTTGAAGGCTTCCTCTGCTCGGGCATATCCTTCGACCCGAGCCAGCAAATTAGTGAAGTCCTTGAGATTTTTTTTTTCAGAAAAACTAGAAGGTCATTCTTTTGAAGACCGCTCTTCAGGGTGGCCATTGCAACTGATTGGTCAAAGTTCCAAACCTCCAATGCGGCGGCATTAAAATGGTTGACATAAGTTCAGATGGATTCTCCCTCCTTTTGCTTGATATTGATGAGGGACTCTGAATCTCTCTGGGGAAGTCGGCTGCTGACGAAATGAGCCACAAACTGGTGGCTCATTTGATCAAAGGAGAAGATAGTACCCGGCTTCAATATCGAGTACCAATTTTTTACTGCTCCCTTCAAGGTAGATGGGAAAGCTCAACACAGGATGGCATCTGGTGTGCCATGGAGCAGCATCATTGTTTGAAAAGCCTCTAGATGGTCAACCAGATCCGAGGTCCCATCATAGCTCTCAAATTGAGGGAGCTTGAAGTTCGTCGGGATCGATTCCTGCATAATTTTTTGAGAAAAAGGAGGGTCAGTACAGATATCCTCACCGTATGCAGGGGGAGCATGGCAGAGCTCTTCGATTTGTCGGTTCATCTCTTGGAACCTTTGATCCAGGAGATCCTCTCGATCATGAATCTCGAGGGTCTTCTGGCAGAATAGAGGTAGGGACCCTCCGGGGGTGGAATCATGATCAGACAGAGGGCTCTCCGCCCTCTACTTCTCCTTTCCGGGGGATATAGGGCAACTGGCCCAAGTGGACCGTCCGATCATCAGATTCTGGAACTCCGACGATGCTCTTTCCAACCGTACAGATGCCTGCAGCTATCGCTGCTGCTGCTGTATGGTCTGCACTGCTTCGGTGAGACCCCTGACCTGCTGAACCAGCAGGTCGAATTACTCCATGCTGACTGCCGTTGTCGGAGGAGGAGGAGCCTGAGAAACTGAAGATGAGGCTGGAGCTGGCGGATCTTGTTGAGATCTAGCCATGGAGGTCGTAGATCGCCTGATGGATGCCTTTCGGGGAGGCATCAGGTTAGGATCTGGCCAGAGAAGAAGAAGAAAATGTCGAAGAAGATGATCGGAGACAGTCCCATTGAGCACTCCTTTAAGAACAAGGATCCTGCGAAGACATAGCCCCTTCCTCTAGCGTCAATTCTGTTGGTGCAGAATTTCATCGATGCCGAAGAAGCTGGAGTCGAGGAGATCACGACCACCGTCGAGACCTACAAGAAAAGTCTAAACTGGAGTTGGGGGTGCTCCGGCAAGACCATCCGATGCTCAAGTCAGTATTCTGCTTCAACAGAAATGAAGCATTCGAATGGGATTTTAGCAGAGTTTAGAGATAGTGCTTAGAGCTTGAGGAGAACGTATCTGGGGGATCTCTTTTATAAATGGAAGAGCATAATCGATTGACAGCGACATCTGTAACTGGCTGGTAGTGGGCTATTCAGGGCCACGTGGAGTTTGTTACAGAGAGTGGAGTGGTGTCCGTTGTCGCGACTTGCTGGAGAGTGATGGAGCCACTTGGAGTTTGTTACAGAGAGTGGAGTGGTGTCCGTTGTCACGACTTGTCAGAGAGTGGTGGGGCCACGTGGAGTTTGTTACAGAGAGTGGAGTGGTGTCTGTTGTCGCAACTTGCTGGAGAGTTCAGGTTGGACGGCTGAAGCTCGGTTGGGACATCTAGTGGAGCGGAATAGCTCTCTGTCTCAGCAATCTAAGAGAAGCTCGGATGTTTTCGAGATTACTGACGGGTTAACTGTTGTTGGGTGCCTTAGGTGTTGATGCTGCAGACGGAGGTCATCTGTCGTAGAAGCCCGGATGGAAACTTTTTGTTGAAGGAATCCGGCTGGAGTCTGATTGCTAGAGAAGTTCGTTTGGAATTTATTTGATGTAGAAGCTTGTCTGAAGACTGTCCGTTGGAGAGATCTGGTTGCAGAGGAATCCGGTAGAAGGTCGACCGATAGTGAAATTCAGAAGGTGATATAGAAGGTTGACCGATAGAAGAGTCTGGAAGGTGTTGTGGAAGTTCGTCTGCTGGAGGAGCCTGGAGGACACTGTGGAAGGTCGACCACTGGAGGGGTCCAGAGGAAATTTGTCCGTTGGAGGGGTCTGGTTGGCACTGTTGAAGTCTGATTGGTGCTGTTGAAGGTTGATGGCTGGAGAGATATGGAAGACACCAAAGACAGTCGATCATTGTGGAAATCCGACTACTGGAGCCCATCCATTGTATAAGTTCGTCTGGAATCCATCCGCTGTAGAAGTTCGGACGAAATTCAGTTCTTACAGAAGTCTGGAAGGAGGCCACTTACTGTAGAAGCTCGGATGGAGATCGATTGTCGTGGAAGCCTGGATGGAGACCGCTTATTGTAGAAGCTCGGCTGAAGCCCACCTGCAATAGAAGTTCGAATGGAATTCTCTTACTGTAGAAGCTCGGATGAAATTCGAAAGGCGGTCGACCACTGTAGAAACTTGGATGGAGTCTGGTTACTGTAGAAGTCCCGCTGCTGGAGAAGCCTGGACATTAACGAAGTCTGAAAGAAGCTCGAAGTAAAGTCGATCATGACAGGAGGAAGTCTGGAAGAGATTCAGAGAGTAGTCGATCACTGTAGAAATTTGACTGATAGTGAAGCTTAGAGAGCATTTGGAGCAGTCCGATAGATGACTGAAGAAGCTCATTATTGGAGAAGTTCGGAGGGTACGGTAGGAGTTCATCCATTAGAGGAATCTGGATGGTATTGTGGAAGCTCGAACGGCCGGGGGAGTTCAGAAAGACGCCGCACAGGATCAGAAGCCGGAAGAGTCCTGGGAGGGTTGGCCTCTTACGAACTTCGGCTGGGGTTATTTTATACCCAACAATAGCAAATCTATATCTGGGTATGTGTTCACTTTGTATGGTGGTACAGTAAATTAAAAAAGTTTCAAATAGCAAACTACTGCTGACTTGGTCACTGAGACTGAGTATATTGTTGCAAGTGAGGCTACTAAGGAGACCATCTGGATGAAAAAGTTCATCACAAAATTGGGTGTGGTTCCAGGATTGAACAATTTGTTTCCTCTTTTGTGATAATTCTAGGACAGTTACTCAAGCCAGAGAACCACAGTCTCATCATAAATCCTAGTATATCCTAAGACGGTTCCATCTCGTTCTGGAGATAGTCAAAAGATGCGATATGATCGTGGAGCGAGTTGACCTCAAGAATAATATAGCGAACTCGTTCACTAAGGCCTTGTCAATGCAGTAGTTTGACCACCACCTTGATAGCATGGGCATCAAGTATAAAGGCGGTTGGCTTTAGTGCAAGTGAGAGATTGAAAGAATAATGCCCTACAAGCCAATCAAATATGGGATGCGATAGAGTATTTTCTGTAATTTATCTTTCAGACTCATATAATTGATACTAATTTATTAATAAAATAAACTTTTTTGATTCATTATATGCTGTATCTTATTATTTTAAAATTATAATAAATTTCATAGGTCTGGACAATGATTTTAGGACCATGATGAGATCACGTCAGTGAGACATAAATCCTTGATAGCCATGACCTAAAATATTTTTAGTCGTTAGTTCAACGAGTTAGAAATCAATGATACCAGTAAGACTGGCATATCCTATGTATGCTCAAAAATGAGGGTGGTTGATCTCACAACTACTTATGTAGTGACACTAGTTAAGGATATGTGTGCTCATTAGAGAATGAGTTTACTAAATAGACCTGCGAGAGAATATCAAATGGAGTCTTATTTATATGTCAACTGATGATTCCCTAATGGGAGTTGTGCAAATAATCCTTTGACTTGAGATCACCATGATACCTTGTGTACATGGATCCATATTTTGGTTCACTTCCTAACTTGATTCTTTGATCCTTATATGGGATGTTCTAGATGTGATGAATTATAAATAGAGATTGTGAGTGATCAATAAGGGATCAGTCACTTCTAATAAGAGAAGCGAACATTTTATGTGATCTCATAGGTCGGTGATTCTGGAAGTCTTTGGCCAAAGTAGAATGATAATTAGAAAAAAAATTTTGATATATTATCAACTGAATCATCACCTTCTGATCGAGATACACAAAGATAAATGATTGGATTTGATATATTTTCATGCTCACAACTCATTTGAGATGCTGTTTGACTGAAGGATTGAATTGCACGGTAACTTACCATAGAAGGGTATTTTGATAATTTTTATTAAAATTTTAAATCTATCAGATAGTCATGACACATTGCTAGATATCAATCTAGACTTATGGACTCATCAGAATTGAAAGAGTTTAATTCTGAAATCAATTAGAAAGAGTCCTAGTTGATTGGGACTCTTCGGGTGACCTAATCTAATCGGATTAGGGTTACATCGAATGTCTAGGTCCACTGCTTGTTAGATTTGAAATCCAATGAGTTACACACTTTAAGATTTGATCTTAATCTAATTTAATTAGAGTTTAATATAAATTCTATAGGTTAATTAGATATGCTAGCATATTGTATTAACCCAAGTTCCTAAATTGATTTAGATCAAAGTGTTTGAGCTAACCTAGACTAGTTGTCTTTGACCTAAAGGGATTGGGCCTATCTTAATTGGTTTTCTATCCAAGTTGAAATAATTTTAAGTGGAGAAGAACTCCTCTGTGCCCACCAAAAGCCACACCAAAAATCAATTGCCGCCCCACTCATTTTAGCCTGTGAAGATGAAGAGTCCTTCTTCATGAAGACTCTAATCTTAACGCATTGTCTTAATTTCCTAACCTAATCTCTTATGATTTAATGCCAATTAAGGATGAAATTTTTATGACACATAGAATAGAGAGAGTCCTTTTGTGTGAAGGCTCTCTTGTGCCATAATTTCACATGATGAATTTATTCACTGCATGAGAAAGTGGAGTGCCAAAGGTTGGCGCCCCTTGCTCCCATGACATGTCTCTTGGTCCCTTATATATATGGGACATCCCATATGGTCTAGCTATTGGGAATTTGGATGGAAACTAGACATAAGAGGTGTGTGAATTAGTGAAAAAATTCTGAAAAAAATCTAAGAAAGAAAGCAAAGAGAAATTGAGTGGCAAAAGTTGTAAGAAGGGTGGTGAGAGAATTAGCAAGTGTTGCTAGTGTGCCCTGAGGTTTGATTTTTCCATATGTTAGAGCCTAAAATCAAATCCTAAGTTGTGAGATGTTTGAAGAGTGTCTTCTTGAGGTGATCCTTGTGGCAAGTTTGGAAGCAACTAGGCTTTGGCGCGATCATTTTTTGAGTTCGAAGCTGACAGTGTTCTTGAGAAGACAAGGCTGCAACGGCGCACCAGTTAGGAATGACCTTGGACAAATTTTGTTTGGATCACTGTTTGAGAACTTTCACTTTAGAGTCTCATGGAGATCACCAATGTGCCTCTTTTTAATTTGGTAAAAGTATAAAATTCTATCTCTTTTGCATGCTTATTTTATTTTGATCGACATCGATAAGGTGATTCTTGGGTTTGGATTTGGCTCGATAGTTTTATATGTTAAAGCTATTGACTTGTTTGATTTTAAAATTTTTAAAATTACTTTCTGCTGTGTGGTCAGAACCCAACATGAATTAGTAGGAGTTAATATAGCAATGTATTTCAGTTAAGCAAAATCTGAGCTCGGATAATCCATATGATGGATTTGAAAGATTGGAATACAATGTGAATGACTTATTTAGGATTGACAATCAAATCTTAGGTCATCCTTGAGTATTAGGATCAAAAGAATGAATTATATGGTAACCATATGTCAGTAGATTTTTGAATGTTGCTTTGCCATCATTCGACCTATCCGAACATCGGATCACCATTGCTAGATGGTTACATCAATTGATTCAGAAATTTATTTCTATACTATCGACTTAGGTTCAAACCTATGGGATCACACTCAAAAAAAAATTTTAACTGATCATATGGTTGATCAATGATTGAGAATCGTTCAAGAGCTTAATCATCAATTTGATTGATGGTTAACCTTATGCAAAAGTTACAATAAATTTATTCATCAAGTGTTAGTGAATTAATGAAAGATTAATTAATATTAGATTATTGATTAGCTTAATTTGATTAAGTAAATAAAATTAAATAAAATCTAATTAAATTAGATTCAATTAGGTTTGACCCGATTAGGTTATGAGATGACCTAATCGCTAAGGGAGAATTATCCCTGATTTGATCAGGATTTTGGTTCAATCAATTTTTAATTTGATTAAAATTTGATTAAAAAATTATGAACCTAATTAGATTAAATTTTATCTATTTTATTTGGGCTAAACTAGATATGATTTGGTTTGGATTCAAATAAGAAAATTAAGAGTCCATATAGTATTGGACCTTTCTCCTTTGTGCACCAAAATTTGGATGCCACTTTTCTTCATGTACAAAATTATTTTGTATGAGATTTTTTTACATCAAAGATATCTTTTCTTTCTCTATCTTACTTATAAATTGGGCTAAGATCTGATTTTAAATGGTACATTCAAATATGATTTGAATTAGATACCATATAGATAATGTTTGACATTATCTACAAAACCTTGCTGCCAACTTATTTTTTTCTCCTTATGTGTGTGATAATTTGAGAAGATTTTTATCATAAAAAATCAGTTGGAAAACTATTTACTATGAAAAAATATGGAAAGGGGCATCCCATATTTTTTGGGGCGTGTATTGGTGTGGAATTGTGAAGGGAAGCAACTTCTTGTAAGAGTCTATGATCTCTAGGACTCTTCACCCTACCTTATTATATGCCAATAAAAAGGGGTTTATTCTTCTCTTTTACATGTGTAAGAGGCCATAGAAAAGGGCTTTCATAGTGAGAAGTCCTTGGGCATGGGTTCAAGGCATGAAAAGAGAAGGAGAGTCCTCTTCTCTTTGGATGTGCGCAAAACCTGATTTCTAGGGTTTTATTCCTCAAGGTTTGGGAAGAGAGAAAAAAATAAGAAAAAAATTATTTTCTTCTCCATCTTTCTTTCATCTCTTTATCTCCTCCAGAAGTCTATCTTTAATTTTTAAAAAGATTCCAAAAATTTGAAGAAAGGATCTCGATCAGCCTAGAAGAAGGTCTTCGCACGAACTAGTATTTTCGAGAAGACCGATTAGATCGGGGCTTCGAGTGAACCTTCTGTAGAGATTAGATGCATGTGCGGCTGTGAGGAACTAGCAAGGATCTTCTTCACCATGTCTCCCAGCAGCAACGATCATCGATCTGTGCTCAGGTATCGAGTTTCAAACTCAGAGAGGTGTAGATCTGATCTACTACTTACATCCATGCATGCAGATTTTATCATCTGATTTTTTAGATTTTATATTCAACATATCATGTTATAGATCCTAGAGTAGGTTAATTTGATGATTAGATCATATAAAAGTTAGATTAATTTGATTAATCTAGTAGACTTTTGCTATATTTTATTCAAAAAATTTTGAAATACATGCATGAAATCGCTTATGTTTTCCAACAGCAGTATCAGAGCCTAGGTTCATTATGATATGTTATATGTACATATTAAATCTAAAATTTAATTTTATTTAAATTTGATATATGATATTTTAGATCTAAATTTAATTAATAGCTAATCGCACAAACTGATATAAGGTTATCCTGCTATAAGGTTTACCCCTTACAGTGAACAGGTTGTCTTAGTTTGTGCTGATTTTTGATAAAATCTGATTTCATATGTTACATGTGATGTTTATGATCTAATTTAGATATGATCTAAGATTATAATTAGATCTGATATAAATTATATTAGATCTAAATTCATGGATATATGATATATGATTAGATTAGATGATCTGATTAGCAAGTACTTAGATTAGGTTGATCATCAGGCCATCTGGTTATAAGAGCAAGAAAAGTTTGAAGGCCCTTTCATTTCATTCGATAGAGTGCTCGTATGACATGTAAGAGTGTCATATGATTAAATTTTATGATGAAGAATACAAAAGGAAGAACTTATTTTTCTACAAACCTCTAGACCTTGAAACCCAAGATTTGTTGTATGTGATACAAAGTTGTATGAAAAATAAAATATCAAATCTATATGATTAAAATTATTTTAATCATGAAAAAATAAAATCTCGAATCATAAAATATTTAGATGTGCTTTAAAAGATATTTATGATGGATTTTATTTTGGTATTATGCAAGATTTTTCAGATCTGAAATTCTTTGAGAAGTGTTCACACAATTACTGAGCTGATCCAGTTTTGAACTGAGTTGACTCAGTCTCCTTGTGTAACCAGCTCGATGTTGATTGAGTTGATCCAGTTTCAGAATAAAAATTTTTTACATAAAATTTATTATAAACTTTTTATAAAATAAATAATTGAAATTATTTCAAACCTAAACCTAAATCCATTTTGATGTTAAAACTTAATTGAGAATTAAGTGTAAAATTGATTAGATCTAGAATTGTGATTAAAGAACTAATGATATTGCATAAGACATGGGGGCATGGGTTAGCTCAAATTAGTCTTTTTAATCAGATTAGACCTAAGGTTAGAATAAAAAAATTAATAGACCATGTAGAAAAATTGATTAAATTTAATTAAATATTGAATTAGATTAAATTAAAATTTCTTTAGAATCAATACAATAGCTGTAGATGGTCAAGTCCATATCTTTGATTAGACCAAATGGACCTTGATTGTGGCTCAATGGTTAAATCTGAATCATTAGGCTTGTCAAATCGAAGCTAGTTAACCAATTAGTATCTAAGGTAAGTTCGGCATTACGATCGTTGGTTTTTAATAGGAAGTGGCTTATCTGGTCATTTTGATAGTGTCTAAGGCAAGCTTAGTAGACCCTCCTATCGATCTCACTTACATGATCAATTTAATGAATTATATCTTGATTAAACTACTAAGTGATTTGAGTTGACCCATACCATTAAGATTGATCAGTATGACTGATCTAGATGCCAGCTCAACCAGCATGACCCTAATCCAATTCAATGACTTGATGAAGTCAGTGGGAGGATTATGGTTTACTGGTTGATCTCTTCTTTTTTCTCAATTCATAAATTAAATCTTTTAAATTATTAGCTCTATAAAAATAAGCTAGTTATGGGGATAACTTGATCATAGCTTCCCATTAAATTAGGTGATAATGGGTCCATTAGTATGATGATCATTGAAGGCCCAAAGCCTTGGTGTGCGTCTACTATTAGAATTATTATTCATAATATGATGACTCAGTCGAGTCTCTCTAGTGAGTGGTCAGGTTAGCTGGCCAAAGTCGGGCCTGATTATTTGATAGTTGGATTTTTGAGTACGATTATATTAATGGTTGGACCTAATCAGGGCTTGTAAAGAAGATCAAAGTCAACTGAAAAGTTATGTGGGGCTAAATCAATTACTAAAAATTATTTACTAAAATAATTGGTTAAGAACCTACCTATAGACGTACATAGGTGAGCCAGCCAAAGTCGAGCTCGTGTGTAGTCTGTGTGGATTCTAGTACCCGCTAAGAAATTCAGTCAATTCCTCGGATTGGAGGTAGAGGCTACCAATTCAACTAAAATAGTGGGAGAATTTTTAGACTAAAGTCCAAATCTTTAGGCTTAATCAATTTATAAACATAGAGGTCTTATATTTTTCTTTTAGTTATGGCTAGATGTATGTTGCTTCATTTACTGTTTGACAGTGACTTATTTATTGGACCCAATTTCGATAGATGGTATCGAAAATTGTAAATAGTTCTAGAGTACAAATAGATCCTATATATGATTACGGATCCAACACCTAATGTTTCTGCATCCAACACACCTGATGCAATCAAAGACACTTGTTAGAAGTGGCCAAATGATCGTATCACCATGTGGTGTTTTTGAGAGCAATAAAGAACACAAATTTAGTGGTAAATTTGATGATGCCCAGTAGAAAGAAATCCTTCAAATATTGAAGAAGTTCTTATCCACCTCTGAAGATATGTCCTTAGTGGGGCAACAATTCTTTGAGAAAAGAAAAAGAAAAGAAGGTGTAAAAAGAGTCATACTTGGGCTGTGGAGCCCAAACTGACAAAAGAGTCTAAGGTTAACTTAGTCTGGTAGAGTCCCTTGATCTGAACCGGCTAAGGAAGAGAAATCAGCAAAGGATTGTTAGACAAGATACTTATATGATAACATCTTGTGATTTTTCTGTTTGTGACACTACTATATGGGTATTGGATATCGAAAGTCCATACAAATTGTTGTAATGACCTCAGGTAAGTAGAATGATTGAAAATCGTAAGAGATTTCTGAACATTGGAGATAGAAGTTATGTTTCAATCTTAGTTTTAGGAATCATCGAGCCTTTTTCAATCCTAATAATGTCATTTTAGTGATTGTCACTATTGTCTAATGATTTTTGTGATATCATTATCAATAATAAAATCATGTGGATAATTGAGAAATAACTTTTATACAGCCTATTAGTGTATGTACACACCAAACAAATCCTTTAGAGTAGATAATGTCACAGATATCTACCTTTGGCATTGTAAGCTCAGTCATATAAATATGAATAGGATCAATAAGAGATAATTCTCAATGTCAATGATTGTGAATCATTATCAACTTGTCAATCCTATCTCCTTAATAAGATGATCAAGTCACCTTTTGCTGGAAAAGATGAATGAGCCAATGATGTTCTGAGACTAATACATACTGATGTATTGAATCTACGAATATGGTTATCATAAATTTAGATTATTTAAAATATTCAAATAATTTTTTAATGAGATAGAGAAGTAACTTGAAAGAGTATTGAAACTCTTTGGTCAAACCAAGAGGAGAATACCTCTCTAATGATTTTTCGACATATTTAGAAGAGAATAGGATTCTCTCTTATTAAAATCGACTTTGTTAGACATAGTTCAATCCATGATGAGATTTATAAGTATGTCAATCTCCTTTTAAGGGTTATGCTCTTGAGACTATTTGTTATGTTCTCAACTGGATTTTGAATTAATTAGTCATAAAGACTTCATATGAGATATGGACTAGGCATAAGCTAATACTTTCTTACCTTAGGATTTGGGAGTGTTTGTTTTATGTCAAGTATTTACAGACTGATTAGCTTGGATCCCGATCCTATATGTATTATTTTGTAGAATAATCCTAAAGAATCTAGGGGATATAACTTCTACCATGTTAAAGAATAAGAGTTGTTCGATATTTCTTTTAGAAAAAGAGTACCTTGGTGAAAGAATTGATACCTTTAATATGGAATTTATGAAGTTCGACAGGTAGAAGAACCGACACAATCTAGTGAACCCATAGAATCGAATTTGATTAGATCAAATCTAGAACCCATTATAGAAGCACCATTAAGAAGATAAGGTAGAGTACCACATCTGTTGAATAGATACTTCAGTTTCTAGTTTCAGGACGTAATCCTGTTGAACACGATGAGAACAACAAGGATTTGATCATCTATATGGATGCCATACAGAGGTCTAACTCTGATTAATGGCTTGGAGCCATAATGTCCGAAATGAGTCTATAAAGGTCAACGGTGTATGGACACTCATTGATCCACTCAAAAGGGTAATATCCATAGGGTGTAAGTAGATCTTCAATAGGATTAGAGAGAACAGACGAGAAGATGGAGACCTACAAAGCTCATCTGGTTGCCTAAATATATTGTCAATATTATGGTATTGATCATAACGAGATATTTTCTCCTATGGCAATGCTAAATATTTTGAAGTTGGAACATGCATTTTAATAAGTGATCAAAATATATGGCTTCATTGAGAATGAAAAAAAATTCTATAAAATAGATGGGTTAATAGTTTTGTGAGTATTTTTTATATTTTGTATATGAATAAAATATTAAAATTTCAATGTAGGGGCATGCATGTATGTTTCAAAATTTTTCTTTTCTAAACATCGCAGCGGAATAGAACATTAAAATACCTTTTAATCTACATCATGCATGCGTAAAATATAAAGCACTAGGATCTACTTCAAATGTTAAATTTGAACATATACTGATATTGAATATGTGATTGAATTATATACCTGTTTCATAATTTTTTTCTTCAATTCAGGATCTAGATCGTGATCAACTCTTTGATTCTTTTCTTGATCTTCTTCTTCTCTTCTTCTCTTACTTTTCTTCCCTAGATTATGGAGCAACCAGGGACTAAAATCCAGCAAGCAATAGGGGATGCCCAAACACCTTTGGGCATTGAAGATGGAGGACACCCAAGATATGGGTGTTGGATCTGTTGGAAAATATATCCTAAAGCCAACCATTTGATGATTGTGCTAATTATAAATATATATTAATTGATAAATAATAAAAATTATTTGATATTTTTTATCAAAAAGTTACATCTTCCAATAAACTCCTATATTGTGATGAAGTCCTTAGGACTACTTTGATCAATAAAATAGAATTTATCGTGTAGTCCTTAAATTGGTTCGCGACCAAATGATATGCTATTACTAGGACGATAATGATATCAATTGTAGGTCGTTGTGTGCCATATGCATTAATTGTCCTTGTAACCAAATGGTGTGAAGATACTAGTATGGCATATAGGTGAGATGTAAGAGTACATCATCACTGAACGTGATCAATTATGGAGCACTCTACCATCAAGGGTAGCTCACGAAGGGTATAGGTATAAGTGTCCCTTCGACCTGAGATAACCACGGTGATATGCAAGCAACTCACTATACTTTGGTGCTGGACAACTAAGTTTATAATTTAGTGATGGAAGATTTTTAGATGCAGTCAAGTACTTGTCAAGTAGTTGCATGAGTCAAGATGGGATTGACCCCTCCGAATTAACAAGAGTTAATGTATCAATGTATTTCGATTTAGCAAAATCTGAGCTCGGGTAATCCATGTGATGGATGTGAAAAAAAATTAAAATATAATGTGGATGGCTTATCTAAGATTGATAGTTAAATTCTAAGTTATCTTTGAGCATTAGGGTCAAAGGGATGAATTATACGGTAACCATATGTCAATAGGTTCTTGAATATTGCTTCGCTTTCATTCGATCTATCTGAACGTCAAGTCACCATTGCTAGATGGTTACATCGATTTATTTAAAAAATTATTCTTATACTATTAACTTAGGTTCAAATCTATGGGGTCATACTCAAAATAAGTTTCTGACTAATTATGTGAATGATCAACAATTGAGAATCATTCAGGGCTTAATCGTCAATTCGATTGATGATTAACCTTATGTAAAAGTTACAATAAATTAATTCACCAAGTATTAGTAAATTAATAAAAAAATAATTAGTAATTAGATTACTCAATTTGATTGAGCAAATAGGATTAAATAAAATCTAATTGAATTAGATTCAATTAGGTTTGATCCGATTAGATTATGAGATGATCTAATCGCTAAGGGAGAATTATCCCTGATTTGATCAGAACTTTGGTTCAATCAATTTTTAATTTGATTAAAATTTGATTAAAAATTTATGAACCTAATTAGATTATATTTTATATATTTTATTTGGGCTAAACCAGATGTGATTTGGTTTGAATTCATATAAGAAAATTAAGAGTCCTTATTGGAATAGGACTCTTCTCCCTTGCACCAACCCACTTTGCACACTATCTATCTCCACACACAAATAGTTTTTGCATGAGATATTTTCATGCCAAAGAGTTCTTCTCCCTCTCTATCTCACATCTAAATCTAATTTGGTTTTGATAAAAGAAAGATTTTGAAATTGGTTTTCAAAATATTTTTTATCAAGAAAATCTATTCTTATCCAAATCAACCTCTCCACGCCAACTTATTTTTTTCTCCTTATATGTGTGATATTTTGAGAGATTTTTTATGAGAAATCAATTGGAAAATTGATTTACCATAGAAAAATATGGGAAGAGGCATCCCATATTTTTTTGGCATGTTTTGGGATGTGAAACTATGAAGGAAGGTGACATCTTGTAAGAGTCCATAATCTCTAAGACTCTTCACCCTTATTTCTTATATGCCCATAAAAAGGGGTTTTTATTTTTATTTTATTCATTTAAGAGAGAAGGAAGAGAGGTCTTCACGTGAATGAAAGTTTGGGCATGGTTTATGGCATAAAAAATAGAGAGGAGAGTCTCCTCTTGGGGTGTGCGTAAAAACCTGAATTCTAGGTTTTTGATCCTCAGGGTTTGGGAAGAGAGAAAAATATAAGAGAAAATTATTTATTCTCCTTTCTTCTTTCACATCCTCATCTCCTTCAGATGATCATCTTCAATCTCTATAAATATTTTAAAGATTTAAAGAAAGAATCTAGATCAGCCAAAGAAGAAGGTCTTTGCGTGAGCTAGCACTCCCGAGAAGACTGATCAGATCAGGGCTTCTAGTGGATTTTCTATAGAGGCCAGATGTATGTGCTACTATGAGCAACTAGTGAGGACCCTCTCTACCATGTCTCTCAGTAGTGGTGATCATCGACTCATGCTCAGGTATCGAGTTCTGAACTCATATTAGAAGTAGATGTGATCTACTGCTCACATGCATGCTTGCTGATTTTATCTTCGGATTATTTCAGATTTTATATACAACATATTATATCATAGATCTTAGAGTAGATTGATTTGATATTTAGATCATATATATATTAGATTAAATTCATTAATCTAATTAATTTTCACTATAATTTATTCAAAAAAATTTCGAATACATGCATAAAATTGCCAACACATACCAACGATGGTATCAGAGTATAGGTTCATTATGACATGATTTATGTGTATATTAAATCTAAAATTTAATTTTATTTAGATCTGATATATGATATTTTGATCTAAATTTAATTAATGGTTGATCACACAAACTGACATAAGGTTGTCCTGCTGTAGAGTTTACCTCTTATGGTGAAATAGTTGTCCTAGTTTGTGCTGATCCTTGATAAAATCTAATTTTATGTCATGCATATGATTTTATGATTTGATTTAGATGTGATCTAAAATTATAATCAGATCTGATGTAATTTAGATTAGATCTAAATTCATGCATATATGATATGTGATTAGATTAGATGATCCGATTAGTAAGTACTTGGATTTGGTTGATCACTAGGCCGTCCGATCATAAGAGCATGAAGGGTTTAAAGGTCTTCTTTTTTCATTCAATGGGGTGCTCTTATGGAGTGTAAGAGTGCCATATGATTAGATCCCATGAAGAAGAACATGAAAGAAAAGACTTATTTTTCTGCAAAACCCTAGATCTTGAAATCCTAGGTTTGTTGTATGTGATGTAAAATTGTATGAAAAATAAAGCATCTAATCTATATGATTAAAATTATTTTAATCATGAGAAAATAAAATTTTAAATCATAAAAATTTTAGATATGATCTAAAAGTATTATGATTAATTTTATTTTAGTGGTATGCAAGAATTTTTAAATCTGAAACTCTTTGAATCGTGCTCACACAATTACTGAGCCAACCCAGTTTTGAGCTGAGTTGACCCAGTTTCCTTATGTAGCTGGTTCAATGTTGATTGAGTCGACCCAGTTTCAGAATACAAAATTTTTACATAAAATTTACTATAAATTGTTTACAAAATGAACATGTTGAAATTATTTCAAACCATAATCTAAACCCACATTGATACTGAACTTAATTGAGAATTAAGTAAAGGATCGATTAGGTCTAGAATTATGATTTAAGATCTAATGATATTGTATAAAACATGGGGGCATGGGTTAGCTTAAATCAAGTCCTCTTAATTCGGTTAGACCTAAGGTTAGAATCAAAGAGTTAATAGACTAACTAGAGAAATTGATTAAATCTAACCAAATATTGAATTAGATTAAATCAGGATTTCTCTAGAACCAATATAATAGTTGTAGATGGTCAAGTCTATGTCTTTGATTAGACCAAATGGATCTTGATTATGGCTCAGTAGTTGAATCCAAATCATTAGGTTAGTCAAATAAAACTAATTAACCAATTGGTGTCTTAGATAAGTTTGGCATTCTAATCAGTGGTTTTTAATTGAGAGTGGCTTACCTGGCAAGCTTAGCAATCCCTCCCACTGATCTCACTTACCTGATCAATTTGATAGATTATGTCTTGATTAGACTGCTAAGTGATTCGAGTTGACCCATGTCATTCAGATTGATCAGTGTGACTGATCTAGGTGCCATTTCAACCAGCATCACCCTAATCCAATTCAATGACTTAGTGAAGTCAATGGAAAGATTGTGGTTTACTGGTTGATCTCTTCTCATCTCTTCTCCAAATTGATTCTTAAATCTTCTAAATTATTAGGTCCATAAAATGAGCTAGTTATGGGGATAACTAGATCATAGCCACCCATTAAGGTGAATGGTAATGGGTCCATTATTTTTTATTGATATTGCAGGCGCCATCCGTCTGGTGTTCTCTTTAAATGATGAAATTATCATTCATCATATGATGACTCTGTTATACTATCTGATGATGGTTGGGTTGATCGAGCCATCCTCAGGTCTGATCATTCGTTAGTTAGAAATATTGAGTAGGTTCATGTTAATGGTTTGACCTAATCAAAATTTTCAGTGGAAGCCCATCACCTATTGAAATAAAATATAGGATAAAATTAATTACTAAAAAGTATTTGGAGAAATAATTGATTGAGAACCTACCCATAGGTGCATATAGGTTGATCGAGCCATCCTCAGACTTGTATGCAATCTGTGTGGATTCTAGTATCTGCTAATTTATTAAGATAATTTCTTGAATGGAAGGTAGAGGCTACTGTTGGGTTTCGATGGCACAATGGAATATAGATTTCAAAAAAAATTTAACATGCATACAATAATGAAAATAAAGTTTAACATTTAAACACAACCATCGGAACTCAAAAATCCAAGGAACCCCTTGATGATTACAATCAAATCACAAAATCAAGCATATGAGAAGAAGATCAGAAGTTATATACCACCATGAAGATCATGAATTGGTAATTTTGAGATCTCCATGAGATTTCAAAGTAGAAGCCCTCCAACGATAATCCACACAGGATTGATCAGGGCCTTTCCTAACTCGTCATGGTGCTGCAGCCTTCTTCCTAAGTGCACTGTCGATAGTCCTTCGCAAGAACTTGATATACCATTGCTTGCATGCCTTCATGACCTCCACTAAGACCACTCTAGGAACCCTTTCCCAAAGTATCATACCACACTCTAATTAGATTTTATATTCAACACATGAATAATCTGATTTTAGGACAAGTATCTCATACTTTTTATTTTTCTTCTCCCTTTCTTTCTATTTTTCTCTCCCTTTTCCTTTCTATTTTCACTTCAAATTTTTACTACCTCTTTCACATCTAATCCTACATCCAAAACCATTTTTGGATTGATTTTATGTCATATGGGGTGTCCCTTATATAAGGGATGAAGGGGCACCACACATGACACCAAGGGGCGCCAACTCTTGGCGTCCCAACTATATTACATGCATATATTAACTTTTAACATGTAAACCTAATAAATATGGTATGAAATAAGAAGAGTTTTATCTGTAGAAGGACTCCTCCTCTACCAAAAAAAATCTGAACACTATAAAATGGCATGTGGAATAAAGGGAGAAATTAATTGGTGCAAACACATCCCATGTGCCGTCCCTTTGTTTCCATAAAGAATAAATTCTTTATATAAAAAACTCTAGGTATGGAAGAGCCTTCAAGTAGAAGGACTCCTCTACTTCTACACCAACAATATTCTAGGAGCCATCATATGGCCGGTGGAGGGAAGAAAATGCATGGATTATAAGATAAATTAAGAGTCCCAAGTGAAGTGGACTCTTCCACTTCAACACCCAAAATAAAGGAGGTGTCTAAAATAAATTGGCATGGAGTTCCTTCCAAGAGAAGGACTCCTCCTTTTCCACACCTACACATCCCATAGCTCCATCAGATGGCACACAAAAAATTGGAACGTGTGGAATTTGGTAATAAAATTAAGAGGATTAGATGAGAAGGACTCTTCCTTCTCATCATAATTTATTTTTGGTGTGACACTTAATATGTGTGTGGTTTTTGGCATGGAGGAGGTTGGTTCCACATGAAACACTTTCATAAAATTAGATAAAATTAATTAATTAATTAAATAGTTCAAACCTAATCACATTAGGTCAAGGCAACAAGACTAGGTTAGCATAAACACCTTTGCACTGAACCCAATAGGAAACTTGGGTTAATTCATGTGCTAGAAATTTAATTAACCCATTAAATTTATAATAAATTTAAATTGATTAGATCAAAATCAAATTTTTATTGTGTGTGACCTATTAGATTTCAAATCTAACCAGCAGTGGATCCAAACTCTCGATGAAATCCTAATCCGATTGGATTAGGTCAGCTCAAGAGTCCCAATCAACTAGGACTCTTCCTAATTGATTTTAGAATTAAACTCTTTTAACTCTATCGAGTTCATAAGTTAAGATTGATGTCTAGCAATGTGTCATGACTATCCGAAAGATTTAAAATTTGATAGAAATACCAAAATTATCCTTCCGTGGTGAGTTACCGTGCAATTCAATCCTTTGATCACACAACATTCCGGAAAGATATGGGTATGGAAATATGTCAAACTCAAATACCTAACCATATGTATCTTGATCCAATGATGATGACTTGATTGATGAACTAGTAGAAATCATTTCTACTATTTATCCATGCTCTGACCAGAGACTCTCAGAGTCACCATCCTATGAGATCACATAGGATGTTCTCTCCTCCTACAACATGTGATCGTTTCTTTATTGACCACTCATAACCTCCATGCATACTTCACCATACCTAGAATATCTCACACACATCTCAAAGTGGTATGCTAGAGAATAAACCAAAGTAAGGGTCCATGCACACAAGGTACCATGGTGATCTTAGGTCAAAAGATCACATGCATCACTCCCATTGAAGAACCATCTGTTGACATGCTGTAAGGCTCCATCAGATGTTCTTTTGTAGGTCAGTTCAGTGAACTCATTTTCTAATGAGCACCTACATCCTTGTATTAGTGTCATCACACAAGTGATTGTGAGATCAACTATCCTCTCCATCGAGCATACATAGGATGTACCAGTCTTACCGGCATCATCGATCTCCAACTTGATGATCCAACGATTGAAAATATTCTAGATTGAGGCTATCAAGATTTTAGATCTCATTCGCATGATCTCATCATGGCCCTAAAATCATTGTCCTAATCTATGGAGTTTATCATAATCATATAAAAATGATGTAGCAAATGATAAAACATAATACCTCATATAAATAAAATAACTAATGTCACGCAAATGAGCAGGAAGATAATAAAAAAATATCCCATCGCATCTCCATACGATTGGCTTGTAGGGCACTATTCTTTCAATCTTCCACTTGCACTAAAGCCAATTGCCCCTGTACCTGATGCCCGTGTAATCAGGATGGTGATTA
Source organism: Elaeis guineensis (assembly GCF_000442705.2). Taxonomy (NCBI): domain Eukaryota; kingdom Viridiplantae; phylum Streptophyta; class Magnoliopsida; order Arecales; family Arecaceae; genus Elaeis; species Elaeis guineensis. The sequence continues at coordinate 46,979,145 of NC_025995.2, read as the reverse complement.
CACTGCTGCTGTGTATGGCTTAGTGAACTGATCCATTATGTTGTTCTTAATATTAACTCATTTTAGGATCAAATCATAAATGAGGTGAAAGTGCCTAGGATGTACGTGGGTACTCAATGAGACGACATCCAACTTAATGATGAACCCTTCATCTGGCTACTTTCCTTAGTAATCTTTACTAACAGCAATTAACTGAGTCAAACACAGTTTGCTGCTTGAAAATCTTTCAATTCACTACTCTTTTAGTACTTCTCAAGTACTTTGAGAATATTTTTTATAGTTTTCAATAGATCCTATCATGGATCAGCCCAAAATCGATGATTATGCACAAGGCATAAATCACATCATGCTTGGTACATTGAATATATGGGTAAATAAACACCTTTACACCCATTCATGTTAAACCCTTTCAATATTAAATTCTATGTACCTAGATTGGAACAAACCCTGCATCCACTTACATCTATCCCTATAGATATCAAATATATTGGATACTTAACCAAAGTTCTTTTTCCATGAAAACTTTTGTGATAAGCAAGTAATTGATCGAGTGCAATATCGTGACTACCTTCCTAATATGCTATATGTCCCCCACATACATAACTAAGAAGTTAGTGAAACTCCCACTTATTTTCTTGCACACATATAGGTTCATCTATATTTGATAAAGTCAAATATTTTGACTGTCCCATTAAAAATAGAAGTACCCATGCCTCATAAACTGCCTAAATTCATAAAAGTATTTACCCTCCCACTAGAGACAACTTCTCTAGATGGTGTGTGGCAATAGCAAGAATCCGAATAGATATTTCTGATAGCAACCTGTTGGGTCATACCCATAGGTGCTTCAACCATAGTCCATACTTGGTTGATGTACAAGCAGTCGATTTCGGATATCAAGATTTCAGGCCAACTGTTAGAGTCTCTACTCATAACATTCTCCAAATGGGTCAAGTAAAACATCATTCACAATGATGTATGGTGTACTGCCATTCATAATGACAAACTCATATTTTGAGTGGTATATTACATACTTGTATTGACCTTTCGATGAGGAGGTGTGTATCATGGTCGTGCCTCATCACTGGCACATATGGTTGAGGATTAACTTGTGGACACTCCACAGGTTAAGATAAGATAGTTTATAGATCTTGAACTTTTCAAGTTTAATTATCCTCCCACTGTCCCCTTTTAAAAAAAAAAATTTCCTAAAAGGTGGCATATCTACTGACAAAACACCGTTTGTCAAGTAGGGTGGTAGAAATAGTATCATATACTATTCTTTTAGGATAACCTATAAACTAATAAAAGTCTGTTCTAGCACAAACTTATGTACATCAACTCTTTTCACATAAATTGGGCAACCTACCTTTTACCTTTTCCATATCTCATATAGAGTGCTCGTAATAGATTTTTACAATATTTAATTCATACAATAATTTTTAGAATATTTCTCAGAAAGAGATAATAATATTTGTGAAGTATTTTAGAAAATACATCATATCACATATGAAGTGGAATCTCTAGATCGAGATATTATTAGTCTTCGAACATCCATATGTTTAAAATCTAATACTTTACTTGCCCTGAGATATGTGACCATCATATATTTATTTTTTTATTCTCATCAACATGAAGAATAACATTTGTTGGTGCAAAAACCCGCTTGCACCGGAGAAGCTGGAGTCGAGGAAGTCGCGGTCGCCGCCGGGACCTGCAAAGGAAGTCTAAACCGGAGGTGGGGTTGCTCCGGCAAGACCCTCCGATGCTCAAGTCAGTTCTCTACCTCAACAAGAATGGAGTGCTCGAACGGAGAATTTAGCAGAGTTTTTAGATAGAAGATGAGAGCTTATAGAATAACGTATCTGGAGCCCCCTTTTATAGGCGGAGGGGGCAGTAGCCTGACAGCGACATCTGTAACCATCTGGCAGTGGGCTGCCCAGGGTCAGGCAGAGTTTGCTGCAAAGAGTAGTGGAGTGGACCCGTGGCTATCACCAGGGTGTGCCATGTGGAGTCTGTCGCGGGGAGTGGAGCGGCGTCTGTTGTCACGACTTGCCAGCAGATGGGAGAATCGTGCGGTATCCGTCGCAGGAAGTGGAGCAGGATCGTGGCCGTTATTGTGGCCTGCCAGAGAGTAGTGGAGCTGTGCGGAATCCATCGTAAGAAGTGGAGCAGAGCTGCGACCGTTACTGCGGCCTGTCAGGGAGTGATGGAGCTGCGCGGAATCCGCCGCAGGAAGTGGAGCAGGATCGTGGCCGTTATTGTGGCCTGCCAGGGAGCGCAGATCCATCGGCAGAAGTTCGGCAGCGGTCAGAGTCTGGCCACCATAGGGGTCTGGGTGGAGTCCTCCTTGTGGTTGGGGTCGTGGGTGGAGCCCAGCTCCCGTGGGAGTCCGGGCGGAGTCCTCTCGGAGTTGAAGTCACGGGCGGAGCCCGGCTCCCGTAGGAGTCCGGGCGGAATCCCCTGCAATCAAAATCAGGTGCGAAGTCCGGCTCCCATAGGAGTCTGGACAGGTCTTACCGGCAGTCGAAGTTGGCGACGGAGCCCGGCCCCTGTAGAAGTCCGGGTGGAGTCTACTTGCGGTTGAGGTTGTTGGCGGGGTTCGGCTCCCGTAGGAGTCCGGACGAAGTCTGTCTGCAGCCGTTGGAGTCGAGGACGAAGCACGACTCTTGTAGGAGTCCGGGCGGAGTCTTCCTGCAATTAAAGTTAAAGGCGAAGTTCGGCTCCCGTAGGAGTCCGGACAAGGCTTACCGGCAGCTGATGTTGAGGTCGGAGCCCGGCTCCTGCAGGAGCCCGGGTGGAGTTTACTTGCGGTTGAGGTTGTTGGCGGAGTCCGGCTCCCGTAGGAGTCCGGACGAAGTCTGTCTGCAGCCGTTGGAGTTGAGGACGAAGCCCGGCTCCCATAGGAGTTCGGGCGAAGTCTTCCTGCAATTAAAGTTAAAGGCAAAGTTTGGCTCCCGTAGAAGTCCGGACAAGGCTTACCGATAGCTGATGTTGAGGTCGGAGCCCGACTCCTGTAGGAGTCCGGGCGGAGTCTACTTGCGGTTGAGGTTGTTGGCGGAGTCCGGCTCCCGTAGGAGTCCGGACGAAGTCTGTCTGCAGCCGTTGGAGTCGAGGACGAAGCCCGACTCCCGTAGGAGTCCGGGCGGAGTCTTCCTGCAATTAAAGTTAAAGGCAAAGTCCGGCTCCCGTAGGAGTCCGGACAAGGCTTACCGGCAGCTGATGTTGAGGTCGGAGCCCGGCTCCTGTAGGAGCCCGGGCGGAGTTTACTTGCGGTTGAGGTTGTTGGCGGAGTTCGGCTCCCGTAGGAGTCCGGACGAAGTCTGTCTGCAGCCGTTGGAGTCGAGGATGAAGCCCGGCTCCCGTAGGAGTCCGGGCGGAGTCTTCCTGCATTTAAAGTTAAAGGCGAAGTCCGGCTCCCGTAGGAGTCCGGACAAGGCTTACCGGCAGCTGATGTTGAGGTCGGAGCCCGGCTCCTGTAGGAGTCCGGATGGAGTCTACTTGCGGTTGAGGTTGTTGGTGGAGTCCGGCTCCCGTAGGAGTCCGGATGAAGTCTGTCTGCAGCCGTTGGAGTCGAGGATGAAACTCGGCTCCCGTAGGAGTCCGGGTGGAGTCTTCCTACAATTAAAGTTAAAGGCGAAGTCCGGCTCCCGTAGGAGTCCGGACAAGGCTTACCGGCAGCTGATGTTAAGGTCGGAGCCCGGCTCCTGTAGGAGTCCGGGCAAAGTTTACTTGCGGTTGAGGTTGTTGGCGGAGTCCGGCTCCCGTAGGAGTCCGGACGAAGTCTGTCTGCAGCCGTTGGAGTCGAGGATGAAGCCCGGCTCCCGTAGGAGTCCGGGCAGAGTTTTCCTGCAATTAATGTTAAAGGCGGAGTCCGGCTCCCATAGGAGTCCAGACAAGGCTTACCGGTAGCTGATGTTGAGGTCGGAGCCCGGCTCCTGTTGGAGTCCGGGTGGAGTTTACTTGCGATTGAGGTTGTTGGCGGAGTCCGGCTCCCGTAGGAGTCCGGACGAAGTCTGTCTGCAGCCGTTGGAGTCGAGGATGAAGCCCGGCTCCCGTCGGAGTCCGGGCGGAGTTTTCCTGCAATTAAAGTTAAAGGCGGAGTCCGGCTCCCGTAGGAGTCCGGACAAGGCTTACCGGCAGCTGATGTTGAGGTCGGAGCCCGGCTCCTGTAGGAGTCCGGGCGGAGTTTACTTGCGGTTGAGGTTGTTGGTGGAGTCCGGCTCCCGTAGGAGTCCGGACCGAGTCTACTGGAGCTGATTCTGCTGAGGACTTCGGCTGTGGGTATTTTATACCCAACACCAGTCCCCCTACTTTCGAGTTTGAATTTCGAACGAAAGAAGTACAGAGAGAGAGATGGGCACAGCCGAAACCGTCTCCTCGAATCCTGTTTAGGTACTTCTATACTTTTAAGCGCCATCCTTCGGCGAAGGACTGGTGGTACTTCTCCCCCCAGTTCGGCAAGAAGAGGTTGCTGAAAGGCCCCCCTTCTTCAATCCACAATTGGAAGGGAAAATATCTCTTCGTCCCTTCTTCAATCCACAATTGGAAGGGGAAATATCTCTTCGTCCACTGCCCGACCTTGAGTCTGGGCCTGCCCCCTTGGGGTTCTCTGAGGGATTCTGTCCGTCGGGCCCCCAGCCTGGGGGAGGATGACTTCCAGGCTGCCCGAAAGCTTCTACCTTACTCCGCTCCTTCTCTTCCCAATCTTCTGAAGGAGCAATTTCTTTTCAACATCGGCCTGAGTCCCCAGGATCCAGCGAGTATTCATCTTTCCCCTTATCTTCTCTTTTCACGCCTTTCTCCTTCCTCTTTTTACCTCTTCTTCCTTCTCTCTCTCTTTCCCCTCTGTTTCTTTCTTTCTCTCTTTTTTTTTTTTTTTTTTTGGCTCTTTGACTGATTGGTTTGCTTCTTTTTCTTCTTTCCTTTTCTCTCTCTCTTTTTCTCTTTTTCTTCTTTTCTTTTTCTTTTCTTTTTTTTTTTTTTTTTTTTTTAGGAATGGACGCCGAAGCGGCGCGGATGCTTGCCAGGGGCCTGAGGGCCCACAAGAGAAAGGGCACTGCGACCTCCGGATGGGCGAAGAGGGCCAGGGCGGAGGAGTCGAGCTTAGCTGCACCCGTCCAGGTGGCTCTTACCATCGACATTCCCTCGGATGCCGAGCCAACGGCTCCCCGAGCCTCCTCGAGGAGTCCGCCGACTGGGGCCCCCATTTCGGGGGTCCGCTCCACGGAGGCACCCGCCGTGGGGAAAAGAAGGAAATCGGTGGCCCGCAGGGCGAGTAGCCGCCGAACTGCTGCGGACGAGTCCCTCTGCTCCGAAGAGGGGTCGGAGAATCCCTTCAACGATAGGGACTTGATCAGGTGGCTGATCGACGGCTGCATTCTGCCTGACGTCGTTGAGAGGATCGACCGTGCCGATCCTGAGCAACGGGCCTGGGACTCTTTGGGGGTCCTTCCTTGAGGTGAGCGGATCTTCATTTACACGGCTATTCGGCCTTTGTTCTAATTCCCTAGCCGCCCTTGCAGATTGGGCACCAGCTCCTCGCCTATATCGAGGTGGTGAGCCGCACGAGGTGGGACATTCTCCAGGTGGAGGAATGCTGTCAGGCTGAGGTTGCTCGCCTCCAAGCAAAGACGGCCGAAGTAGCCACCCTCCAGGAGGCCCTAGAAAGAGAGAAGCGAGCCCGGGAGGAGGAGAGGCAGATCTTGGAGGAATCGGTGAGGAAGGTGGAGGCCGAGGTCGCCAACTTGGTCGAGCAAACTTCGGTCCTCATCTCGGAGGCCAGAGCCCTTGCGATAGAGGAATTCAAGGCCTCCGCGGAGATGAGGGACCTGAAGGTCCAATTCGGCTAGGAAGCGTTCATAAAGGGGTTCGAGCTCTGCCAAGAGAAGGTGGCCAGAAAATTTCCAGAGCTCGACCTCAGCTTCCTAGGCGAGGAGTCTGAAGATGAGACCGGTCCCTCGCCAGCCGCCACTGCCGTCGCAGCCCCCTTGTCGGGAACGCCGAATTCTCCAACCCCCACCCCCGAGGTCTGAGACCTCCGATCTTGTACCTTTATTTCGTCGCAATTTTTCTTTTCTGTTTGTCTTCAAAAATCATCCAATCAATAAAGTTGAATTTTTTGTTGCGGACGGCTTCTCCTCCCCCCCCTCCTTCTCTCTGTTCTCCTTCCTGCAATGAGTCGTGCTTTGACGCTTTTGCCTTCCGATGGCAGTGTCCTGCAGAAGCACTCCCCCTGCCCCTGGGGGTCCCACTGAAATTGATGATCCAGCAGCTGAAGAAGGAAGTCCTTCACCTGACAAAGAAGTTAAAGAAGATGGAAGGCGAGCTCCGTCGATTGAGAGAAGGTCATTCTGAAGCCACCGCTGAGGCCACCCACTTTCGGAATCTCCACGTGAAGGGGATCATGGAGTATAGCCGTAGGAAGGCAGACTTCGCGAAGGAACTCGAGGAATGCAAGAAGAGTGCCAGCGATCGAATTTGGGCCCAGGCCGCCAAGATCAGCGCCCTCAAGGTGGAACTGTCAGCTGCGAAGGGGAAGATCGGCCAGCTGGAAGGAAATTCATCCCGACTCTTGGCCCGCGTCGACGGTGACCAGAAGTGGTCGAAGAAGGTCTCCGACCTTCAGCAGCAGCTTCAGGACGCCGAGGTGAGCCACGACGTGCATCGGGCTAGCTGGCACAGGCAGGTGGAAGAATATAAAGGGAGATTCAGGGCGGCGGCCGACGAAGTCGTCCGTCTCCAGAGGCAGCTGGCTAGCAGGGCACAGCTTACTTCCGCCCGAGATTCTGATGAGCTCCAAGCCCTAAGAGGCACCGTTGAGGGAATTTTTGTCTCCCTCGGGGAAAAGATAGCTGAGCTGCAACAACTGAAGATCCAACTGGCGTACGAGCAGCGGGCTGTCGCGGACGCGGAGGCGGAATCCGAGGTCTTGAGGAAGAGGCGTCGAGAGGCAAAGGCCGAGAGCCAGCAACTTCGTCGGGCACTCCAGGACGCGCTGCAGAAAAGGGGAGAGCTAGAAGAAGAAATTGAGAATCTAAGGCAGTCCTGGTTAAGGGATGGAGTAGATAATTCTAGGTCGGAGGGAGCCGGGCCTCCTTAGAGCTCTTTTCATCTTTCTGTCTTTTCATGTATTAATTCCCTTTTTGTCGTTTTGCCTTTCTTTCCTTGGCCTTCCGGGCTTTGTAGCGTGTATATCAGAAATGGAATGAAAAAGGGTGTTTTGTGTTACCTCATCCGCGCGTTGCGCTAAATTGCCGTTCGTCAAACTTCTCTTGTCGTTTGACCTGTCTGATGTAGACATCGTTGGGGGGTGCCCGATCGTCGATGCGTTAACTCGCCTTTCTCGTCGTACATGGCCGCAAGCCCGAGCTTGACTGTCCGGGCTCCGCATTGCTTCGGGGATGTCGTTGTCTTCCTAAGCGGTGTCGAAAGTCTTTTCAGAGGCCGGGGGTGTTCGGTAGGAACCCCCCGTTTCAGTTGAGATGAAGTCCTTTTTCTTTTTAATTTTCCTCCTCTTCTCAGAGCGAGGGCCCTCCCCCCGCTTTTCGCGGGGTTGCATAGAAGCGAGGAGGTGCCGCTGAGGGACTTTTTCCTTTCATCTGATCTTGTTTGGCGGCTGGGTTTCGCCACCATCAGCCCTTGCTGCAGAAGTCGCGGGTGGAGCCCGGCTCCCGTAGGATTCTGGGTGGGGTCTTCCTTGGCGTCATGGATGGAGCTCGGCTCCCGTAGGAGTCTGGGTGAAGTCTTCCTTGGCGTCGTGGATGGAGCCCGGCTCCCGTGGATGGAGCCCGGCTCCCGTAGGAGTCCGGGTGAAGTCTTCCTTGGCGTCGTGGATGGAGCCCGGCTCCCATAGGAGTCTGGGCCTTCCACTTTGCTCGAGCCAGGGCGAGGTTCTCCTCCCATTCTCGGCTTGGCTGTGGGGGCGCATTAGGGCGCTGTAAGGCCTCTCCCTCCATCCGGTCTAAAAGAATCGGGCCTTTGACTTTGCTCATGTCAGGATGAGGTTCTCCTCCTATTCCTGACATGGCTGTGGGGGCACATTAGGGCGCTGTAAGGCCTCTCCCCCCATCCGGTCTAAAAGAATCGGGCCTTCGACTTTGCTCATGTCAGAATGAGGTTCTCCTCCTGTTCCTGACATGACTGTGGGGGCACATTTGGGCGCTGTAAGGCCTCTCCCCCCATCCGGTCTAAAAGAACCGGGCCTTTGACTTTGCTCATGTCAGGACGAGGTTCTCCTCCTGTTCCTGACATGGCTGTGGGGGCACATTAGGGCACTGTAAGGCCTCTCCCCCCATCCGATCTAAAAGAACCTGGCCTTTGACTTTGCTCATGTCAGGACGAGGTTCTCCTCCTGTTCCTGACATGGCTGTGGGGGCACATTAGGGCGTTGTAAGGCCTCTCCCCCAATCCGATTTTGAGATAGTCGGACTTTCATTTTAGGTATGTTAGGATGGGGTTCTCCTCCGTTCCTAACATAACTTTGCTTCAAGCATTTGGAGGGGTCATATCCAGTCGTAATAAATCCACGCCAGATGGGAAGAGTACGTTAAGTAGAAAGAAATTTAGATTCAAGGTGAAATCGTAAGTGATACATTTACAGATTTTTTGAGTTCCACGATCGCGGGTGGTCTGCTCCTCCTTGAGGCCCTCCGGTGATGGAGTCGATGGTCCCGATGGGAGGCCGGTCCCCGGGTTGCTCCTCCCTTCTTGGCGGTTTAGGCTGCTGAAGGGCCCTTGGCCGATCTCCTCTACCCTCAGGTCTGCGTTGGATGAACCTGTCGAGTCAACCTCGCCGAATGAGCTCCTCGATCTCGTCCCGAAGCTGGATGCATTCCTCTGTGTCGTGGCCGTGGTCGCAGTGGTAGAGGCAGAACTTGTTGGGGTTGTGCTTCCCGGGGTGTGTGCGCATCCTCTCTGGCCTAGGGAGCTGCTCCCTGACCTCCATCAATACCTGGGCTTTCGAGGCGTTGAGGGGGGCGTAGTTGCGGAATCTCCCTGGTGGGGAACCCCGCCGAACCCCGCGATTCGGGCTTCTCTGCCTGTGCGCCCGGGGTGGAGTATGGGCGCGCTTATGGCCAGGAGGGGATCGAGAATGCAGTCGGGCTTCCTTTGGCTTTTTTTCAATTGCGGGCTTACTCGAGTCTCCCGCTTGCCGCTCCCTCACCGTCTCTTCATCCTTCATTTTGAAGGCTTCTTCCGCTCGGGCGTACCCTTCGACCCGGGCCAGCAAATCAGCAAAATCCCTGGGATACTTCTTCTCCAGGGAGAACAAAAGATCATTCTTCTGAAGGCCACCCTTCAGGGTGGCCATTGCGACTGATTGGTCCAAGTTCCGGACCTCCAGCGTCGCGATGTTGAAGCGGTTGATGTAGGCCCGAATGGACTCTCCTTCCCTTCGCTTGATGTTGATGAGGGATTCCGAACCCTTCCGGGGGCGCCGGCTGCTGACAAAATGGGCCACAAATTGGTGGCTCATTTGATCGAAGGAAAAGATGGTACCCGATTTCAAAGTCGAGTACCAGTTCCTCGCCGCTCCCTTCAAGGTGGACGGGAAGGCCCGGCATAAGATGGCATCAGGAGCATCGTGAAGCAGCATCATCGTTCGGAAGGCCTCCAGATGATCAACCGAGTCCGTAGTCCCGTCGTAGCTTTCGAACTGGGGAAGCTTGAAGTTTGGCGGGATTGGTTCCTGCATGATCATTTGGGAGAAGGGAGGGTCAGTACAAATATCCTCACCATAAGCGGGGGGCGCATGGCGGAGTTATTCGATCCGTCGGTTCATCTCTTGGAGCCTTCGGTCCAGGAAATCCTCTCGACTTCGAGTCTCGAGGGTTCTCTGACAGAACGGGGGTAGGGATCTTCCAGGGGTGGAGTCGTGGTCCGACTGAGGGCTCTCTACCCTCGGGTTCATTTTCCCAGGAAGGATGGGGCGGCTGGCCCAGGTGGCCCACCCCACCGTCGGATTCTGGTGTTCCGGGGATGCCCTTTCCGGGCGTACCGATGCCTGCGGTTGCTGCTGCTGCATAGCTTGCATAACCTCGGTGAGGCGTCTGACCTGCTGCGCCAGCAGGTCAAACTGCTCCGCATCGACAACCACCATCGGAGGAGGAGGAGGAGGTTGAGAAACAGGAGGGGAGGCCGGAGCTTGGGATCTGGCCGCAGAGGCCGTGGACCGTCGCGTGGATGCCTTGCGAGGAGGCATCAAGTATGGATCCCGTGGGGGAAACAAGGAGTGGGTGTCGGAGGAGACGATCGGGGGCGGCTCCATTGAACGCTCCTTCAAGAACAAGGGTACTGCGAAGACACAGCCCCTTCCTCTAGCGCCAATCCTGTTGGTGCAAAAACCCGCTTGCGCCGGAGAAGCTGGAGTCGAGGAAGTCGCGGTCGCCGCTGGGACCTGCAAAGGAAGTCTAAACCGGAGGTGGGGTTGCTCCGACAAGACCCTCCGATGCTCAAGTCAGTTCTCTGCCTCAACAAGAATGGAGTGCTCGAACGGAGAATTTAGCAGAGTTTTTAGATAGAAGATGAGAGCTTATAGAATAACGTATCTGGAGCCCCCTTTTATAGGCGAAGGGGGCAGTAGCCTGACAGCGACATTTGTAACCGTCTGGCAGTGGGCTGCCCAGGGTCAGACGGAGTTTGCTACAAAGAGTAGTGGAGTGGACCCGTGGCTATCACCGGGGTGTGCCACGTGAGTCTGTCGCGGGGAGTGGAGCGGCGTCTATTGTCACGACTTGCCAGTGGATGGGAGAATCGTACGGTATCCGTCGTAGGAAGTGAAGCTGGATCGTGGCCGTTATTGTGGCCTGCCAGGGAGTAGTGGAGCTACGCGGAATCCGTCGTAGGAAGTGGAGCAGAGCTGCGACCGTTACTGCGGCCTGTCAGGGAGTGATGGAGCTGCACGGAATCCACCGTAGGAAGTGGAGCAGGATCGTGGCCATTATTGTGGCCTGCCAGGGAGCGCAGATCCGTCGGCTAAAGTTCGACAGCGGTCGGAGTTCGGGCCACGTAGGGGTCCGGGCGGAGTCCTCCTTGCGGTTGGCGTCATGGGTGGAGCCCGGCTCCCGTGGGAGTCCGGGCGGAGTCCTCTCGGAGTTGAAGTCGCGGGCGGAGCCCGGCTCCCGTAGGAGTCCGGGCGGAATCCCCTGCAATCAAAATCAGGTGCGAAGTCCGGCTCCCATAGGAGTCCAGACAGGTATTACAGGCAGTCGAAGTTGGTGACGGAGCCCGACTCCAGTAGGAGTCCGGGCGGAGTCTACTTGCGGTTGAGGTTGTTGGCGGAGTTCGGCTCCCGTAGGAGTCCGGATGAAGTCTGTCTGCAGCCATTGGAGTCGAGGACGAAGCCCGGCTCCCGTAGGAGTCCGGGCAGAGTCTTCCTGCAATTAAAGTTAAAGGCGAAGTCCGGCTCCCGTAGGAGTCCGGACAAGGCTTACCGGCAGCTGATGTTGAGGTCGGAGCCCGACTCCTGTAGGAGCCCGGGTGGAGTTTACTTGCGGTTGAGGTTGTTGGCGGAGTCCGGCTCCCGTAGGAGTCCGGACGAAGTCTGTCTGCAGCCGTTGGAGTCGAGGATGAAGCCCGGCTCCCATAGGAGTCCGGGCGGAGTCTTCCTGCAATTAAAGTTAAAGGCGAAGTCCGGCTCCCGTAGGAGTCCGGACAAGGCTTACCGGCAGCTGATGTTGAGGTCGGAGCCCGGCTCCTGTAGGAGTCCGGGCAGAGTCTACTTGCGGTTGAGGTTGTTGGCGGAGTCCGGCTCCCGTAGGAGTCTGGACGAAGTCTGTCTGCAGCCGTTGGAGTCGAGGACGAAGCCCGACTCCCGTAGGAGTCCGGGCGGAGTCTTCCTGCAATTAAAGTTAAAGGCGAAGTCCGGCTCCTGTAGGAGTCTGGACAAGGCTTACCGACAGCTGATGTTGAGGTCGGAGCCCTGCTCCTGTAGAAGCCCGGGCGAAGTTTACTTGCGGTTGAGGTTGTTGGCGGAGTCCGACTCCCGTAGGAGTCCAGACGAAGTCTATCTGCAGCCGTTGGAGTCGAGGACGAAGCCCGGCTCCCGTAGGAGTCCGGGCGGAGTCTTCCTGCAATTAAAGTTAAAGACGAAGTCCAGCTCCCGTAGGAGTCCGGACAAGGCTTACCGGCAGCTGATGTTGAGGTCGGAGCCCAGCTCCTGTAGGAGTCCGGGCGGAGTCTACTTGCGGTTGAGGTTGTTGGCAGAGTCCGGCTCCCGTAGGAGTTCGGACGAAGTCTGTCTGCAGCCGTTGGAGTCGAGGACGAAGCCCGGCTCCCGTAGGAGTCCGGGCGGAGTCTTCCTGCAATTAAAGTTAAAAGCGAAGTCCGGCTCCCGTAGGAGTCCGGACAAGGCTTACCGACAGCTGATGTTGAGGTCGGAGCCTGGCTCCTGTAGGAGTCCGGGCGGAGTTTACTTGCGGTTGAGGTTGTTGGTGGAGTCCGGCTCCCGTAGGAGTCCGGACAAAGTCTGTCTACAGCCGTTGGAGTCGAGGACGAAGCCCGGCTCCCGTAGGAGTCCGGGCGGAGTTTTCCTGTAATTAAAGTTAAAGGCGGAGTCCGGCTCCCGTAGGAGTCCGGACAAGGCTTACCGGCAGCTGATGTTGAGGTCGGAGCCCGGCTCCTGTAGGAGTCCGGGTGGAGTTTACTTGCGGTTGAGGTTGTTGGCGGAGTCCGACTCCCGTAGGAGTCCGGACGAAGTCTGTCTGCAGCCGTTGGAGTCGAGGACGAAGCCCGGCTCCCATAGGAGTTCGGGCAGAGTTTTCCTGTAATTAAAGTTAAAGGCGGAGTCCGGCTCCCGTAGGAGTCCGGACAAGGCTTACCGGCAGCTGATGTTGAGGTCGGAGCCCGGCTCCTGTAGGAGTCCGGGCGGAGTTTACTTGCGGTTGAGGTTGTTGGCGGAGTCCGGCTCCTGTAGGAGTCCGGGCGGAGTCTACTGGAGCTGATTCTGCTGAGGACTTCGGCTGTGGGTATTTTATACCCAACAATATTATTGAGTGACTGAAACATAAGACCATTATAATAAAACCATAGCCACAACGCTTATCTGTTGCAGAGTAACTTTTACTCTTAACATTAATTTTAAAATTATGCTATAATAGCAAAAGATTTGAAATAATATTTTTGATAAATTTAGGCTCATATCAATGGTCTATTAATCTCTAAATCTTGCTAGAAGATTGCATAGGTTTCTACAGCCTCAGGATGAATGGACTATCCATTAGTGCCAAAAGGCAAGTAGTAACCTCACCTCAGCTTTATAGGTCCAACAAACACTTTGCATAAGAGGAACCTATATTAGATATCACATACCTAAAATATTTAAAGTTGAAACACTCAATGAATAATTAATTTGTATCACATACAGACTATTAGCAGATACAACTTTTGCATCCTACTACTATTTCACATTTGCAAGATAATTCTTACAATTTTATTACTCATCAATGCTGTAATGATATTAGATACCTATAGTGAAGATATTCTTCATCTTCTATTCCTCAACCATTCCATGACATTCAGTCAATTTAAAAATATCCTAAGTAGTGAATATAAAGATACAAATATATATATATAAGAACATAAATAGGACTACTCATGATGACATGCACAAATTAGACGAGAATTTTTATGTAATTGTCTCCTACTATTTTAACAAATTTCATAACCCTCAAGTATGAAATCAAAAAATCTTATCATGAAGTTTCTTAGTGGGGTTGAGATCCCAATTCCTCATAAAAAATTTTTGGATAGCACAACAAGCTCCTATGAGTTCAAAAGTAAGTAACTCTTTACTAATTACATCTCATGCAACTCTCAACATAGCTTTTGTTTCTAAAATACTTATAGCCTTGTGGATAGCACAACAAACTATAGTATTTTAGTTAAGTCATATCCTTTAATCTTATATGGTCATACCTGAATAATACTATTCTTGTGGATAGCACAACAAGGCAACACTACCAGAATATGCCATAAGCATCACTAGGTCAACATCATACCAATCACTATAGCAAGCCTTGTGGATAGCACAACAAACTCACTATAGTTCTTGATATACTCTATTGACTTAGTATGAGCTAAATACAATTAGTTTCATTATGCACCAAGACAATATTAAGTCAGTCCCCACATCAAGCCTTGTGGATAGCACAACAAGCCTACTATGGTTTTTAACATAATAGTGACTTAGCATGAAGGAAGGCATGGGTAGTGTTCTTAACACTTCGTCATTAAGACTTAATATAATTTAACTGAGGGATTTAGGTCTCATGCACATCATAAATATTTACATGCATCATATGCTATGTTAATTCAAATACTAACTACCAGTATGTAAGAGCATATTAAGGAAAATAAATAGTTATGGACTTTTGAAAAAATCATCTGAGCCACAAGATGATCTTTGGGTCTAACCCAAGGTCCATTATAGATTGAACCATCTCATGGTCAATCTTAATGTACCTTTGCTCTCCAAAAATCTGGTAGTCCAGTCTTCATCACCATGAAGACAATCATGAATGCTTGATCTTTTATTTGAAATAGAATGAAATAATTTCAATCTATTCTCAAATATTTTTTTTTCTATAATTTTATATCATTATGTAAAAATCCCAATCAATAGTTGAGAATATAGAAAAGATAGGGATAGTTGATGATATAATGCATTAGGGATACCCAGCCCCTATTGCAACTCTTGCAGATGTATTAATATAATCAGCCAACATAAAAGCATTCATGCAAATATCCATCACATGAATGTTGCAAGTCCATAATAAATCAACATAATATTTCATAACAATTATAAAACATTATAACAAACAACTTATGTTATTTCAACTGCAATATCATTCAAACATATGTCAATTATGATGTTCAAATTATATGGGCATAAGATCCATCTAGAGTTTTCGATTCGGTTTTAACACTTGATCCAATTTTAACTTTTAAGTTAACCATTTGTCACTTATTTAAGTTGAGTTGACTAATTCTTAGGTCAAACCTAATTCAATAAGTTTAACTCAGATTCGGTCACTCATAACTCAAACCCTAATCATATTAGGTAAATGACAAATTTGATTAACCAAAATTAAACTTAGCTTCTAATCAAATTAGAACAATGAATTTGATTTAATCTATAATCATTAAATTCTAATCATATTAAAACAATGAATTATAGTTAAATCAATCAATTGACAGAAATTCTAATTGATATATGATGCATCTTTTTCATGACCAAAATTTTTTGGCCCCACGCATGCCTTGAGCAACAACCAAGATGGTTGACCCACAATGGTGAGTCTTCGATAACATGATGGTCATCCTTTGGATCTTAAGTAAATGCATCAAATGCAAAAACCTTAATCCTTGGCAATGTACATCTATATGCAGCATTCCAAGACCCCCGCGCATCACATGCACTGAATTTCAATTCCATCGAAAATAGATCATAGGATCTAAATTAAACTTGTCACATAAGTCTATAAACCATGGAATTTCATATCCATGCACTGAATTTCAATTCCATCAAAAATAGATCATAGGATCTAAATTAAACTTGTCACACAAGTCTATAAACCATGGAATTTCATATCCAAGGTTCGATCATGAATTGATAACACTTTATCAAAAACAAAAATACATCAAAATCATCAATGAAATATCAATCAAAAAAATTGATTTTGGCATAGTTCGAACTGGATCTAATCCATATCATAAAAAATAATATGAAATTTGACTGAATCTATCAAGGGTGGCTCTGATGTCACTGTTGGATTTCGATGGTGCAGTGGAATATAGATTTTAATTTTTTTTAACATGCATACAATAATAAAAATAAAATTTAATATTTAAACACAACAACCGAAACTCAAAAATCTAAGGAACTACTTGATGATTACAATCAAATCACAAAATCAAGCATATGAGGAGAAGACCAGAAGTCATATACCACCATGAAGACCATGAACTGGTGATTTTAAGATCTCCATGAGCTCCAAAGCAGAAGTCCTCCAACGATGATCCACATAGAATTGATCAGGGCCCTTCCCAACTCATCATGGTGCTGCAGCCTTCTTCCTAAGTGCGCTGCCGATAGTCCTTCGCAAGAACTTGATACACCATTGCTAGTATGCCTTCATGACCTCTACTAAGATCACTCTAGAAATTCTTTCCTAAAGTATCATACCATACTCTAATCAAATTTTATGTTCAACATATGAACAATCTGATTTTAGGACAAGTATCTCATACTTTCTATTTTCTCTTCTCCATTTCTTTTTATTTTTTTCTTTCTTTTCCTTCCTATTTTTAATTCATATTTTTATCACCTTTTCCTCATCTAATCTTATGTCCAAAACCATTTTTGGATTGATTTTATGCCATATGGGGCACCCCTTATATAAGGGATGAAGGGGCACCAACTCTTGGCGTCCCAACTATATTACATGCATATATTAATTTTTAATGTGTAAACCTAATGAATATGGCATGGAGTAAGAAGAGTTTCATCTACAGAAGGACTTTTCTTCTACCAAAAGAAATTTGAACACCATAAAATGGCATGTGGAATAAAGGGAGAAATTAATTGGCGCAAACACATCCCATGTGATGTCCCTTTGTTTCCATAAAGAATAAATTATTTATATAAAAAATTCTAGGTGTGAAAGAGCCTTAAAGCAGAAGGACTCCTCCACTTCTGTGCCAACAATATCTCAGGAGCCATCATATGGCCGGTGGAGGGAAGAAAATGCATAGATTATAAGAGAAAGTAAGAGTCCCAAGTGAAGTGGACTCTTCCACTTCAATGCCCAAAATAAAGGAGGCATCCAAAATAAATTGGCATGGAGTTCCTTCTAAGAGAAGGACTCCTTCTCCTCTTCCATGCCCACACATCCCGTAGCTCCATCAGATGGTGCACAAAAAATTGGAACATGTGGAATTTGATAATAAAATTAAGAGTAGATGAGAAGGACTCTTCCTTCTCATCATAATTTATTTTAGGCATGACACTTAATATGTGCATGGATTTTGGTGAGGAGGAGGTTGGTTCCACGTGGAATACTTCCACAAAATCAGATAAAATCAATTAATTAAGTAAATGGTTCAAACCTAATCACATTTGGTCAAGGCAACAAGACTAGGTTAGCACAAACACCTTTGCACTGAACCTAATTGGAAACTTGGGTTAATTGATGTGTTAGCAATTTAATTAACCCATTGAATTTACAATAAATTCAAATTGATTGGATCAAGATCAAATTCTATTGTGTGTGATCCATTGGGTTCTAAATCTAACCAGCAGTAAACCCAAACTCTTAATGAAATCCTAATCCGATTGGATTAGATCAGCTCAAGAGTCTCAATCAACTAGGACTCTTTCAAATTAATTTTAAAATTAATTTTTTTAATTTTTTTGAGTCTATAAGTCAAGATTGACTTCTAGCAATGTGCCATGACTATCCAAAAGATTTAGAATTTGATGAACATATCAAAATTATCCTTTCATGGTGAATTACCGTGCAATTCAATCCTTTGATCACACAATATTCTGAAAAAGCTATCGGTATAGAAATATATCAAACCCAAATACCTAACTATATGTATCTCGATTCAATGATGATGACTCGATTGATGAACTAATAAAAATTATTTCTACTATTCATCCATACTGTCACGCCCCCGACCCGAGATTTGAATCGAGGGTCATGGCAACCGCCGCATACTCATAGAATATTTTTTTCCATAAGCACGCAAGGCATCTCATCATGATATCTTCACACAAAGTTAAATAATTTTTTAATTTTTAATAATCAAACTTTAGTTCAAATAACAAATCAAAACTCAGTGCCCAAAAGAAAAACAATTGTCTGACAAAGTCAATACTAAAATTAAAAATCTTGAATCAATTCTAAGAAAATCCTAAATCAATTGAGCTAACTCCATCTCTAATCGCTCTCCCAACCGAAATCCTGCATCACGCTAATTTTCTGGATCTGTAAGAAAAACATAAAACTCATCATGAGCTAAATAGCCCAGTAAGCAATGTATACCTTTAACTGACTAAATCAGATAAATAATATTATACATATCGATTTACTGATAATAACAAAATCAATATGTAATTTTATGAAATCATAATCATACTATCAATCATATATAAAATTCAATTCATCATAATTTTAAATTATGCTTATCATCTTAAATTCATCATTTTCTTAAGTTCTTCTTACCAACCATGACTATGACCACATTATCCCTATGGCAGGGTCATAATATCGCGTATCTTCTTGCGGTGGCCTGCGAATCATCTGGCAGCCAAGTCTTTTGGAATCGCTGGTCTCTCTGGCGGTTTGTCGCTGGTCTCTCTGACGACATGTCGCTGGTCTCGTTGGCGACATAAATCCTCAGGACAATCAATTGCCAACGTATATGCCCCCATTGGCGGGGTCCTTAACACAGTCAGGTTATCAATTTCATATTATCTTCCAATTCATATATTATTTTTAAAAATAATATAAATAAATGATATTCGAGTCAAATCAATCATATCATTCTTTGTGATCATACATCATCATAATAATTGTTCAACAAATAACTTCAATCATAAATAATTTCTATAATTAACTTTAATCATAAATAATTACAGTAATTATTTTAATAAATAATTTCAATCACAAGCATGCATAAAATTTATTTAATTCAAATTTATAATTTACCAGATAAATTTAATAAAAGTAAACACTACTTACCTTAAAAGAAAATTCAAACTAGGAATTCTAGAAATCTCAAAAATCCTTCTCTGAACTTGATACGTCAAATATCATATTTTTAATCAAAATTTCATCGAATTAAAAATAATTAAAATTGTTAAAATCTAATGTCCCCACATGGATCAACTTGACGATAGCATCCAGGATTTTCGGACTAATCCATGGAAATCCTACTTATATTTCTTTTAATTATTATTATTATATTTATTTATTTTTATTATTTTTTATTATTTTTTATTTTTTTAATTAATTCCATAAATCCTAAAAATCTAAGAGAGAGAGAGAGCAGAGAGAGAAAGTTTCTCTCTCCTTTTTTTTTCTTCTTTTTCTTTTCTTTTCTTTTCTTTTCTTTTTTCTTTTTCTTCTTTTTCTTTTCTTTTCTTTTTTTTTTCTTCTTTTTCTTCTTTTTCTTTCCTTTTTTTTTTTCTTTTTCTTCTTTTTCTTCTGTTCTTCTTCTCGGCTCCTTCCATGTCGGAACAGAGGACTGGCGGTCCCCTCCTTTTGCCGGGCCATTCAGGCCACGACCGCCATGATGGAGACCGGCGGCAGAGGGGGGCCACTCCCCCGGTTATGGAGAGGCATGGCCGACGGTCGATTGCGATCGCCAGCATCAGAAAATCCAAGGGAAAAGAGGCCAGAACAGGGGTCTCTTTTCCGACCAAAAATCGGCGACACCCATCACCGGCAGTCACGCGCAAAGGTACGGGAGGAAGGGGAAGGAAGAGAGGAAGGGGAGGGAGACTTACTTCGGCCTCTGGTGACCCCACCGATGAGCAATCACAGCAAGAACAAAATGGTGTCTGCGGCTTCGAATCAAAAAATCAGGGAGAAAGAGAGGGGAAGAGGGCCGATAATCGATTTCTAAGGAGGGGGAGGGTCTTTTTATAGAGAGCCCTAGGTCTCCGAGAGGTCCTAGGACTCCCGATTCATCCCGATCTCGTCGGAGAAGAAGACTTCCATCGGGAGTCTTCTTCCCAATTTTTTCCCTATTTTCATTTTTTTTTCTTGGGCTTGGGTCTTGCTAGATGGGCTTGGGCTATAACATTCTTCACCCCTAAAAGAAATTTCATCCTCGAAATTTTTCATACCTGTGGTCTCGAAGAGCTGGAGATATTTTTGCTTCATTTCTTCCTCTAGCTCCCAAGTAGCTTCTCTTTCCGAATGTCGACTCCACTGTATCTTGACATAAGGAATGTTGCGACATCTCAGCACCTGTTCTTTACGGTCCACGATCTGTATCGAATATTCTTCATATGATAGATCTTTTCTGGCTTGCACTGGTTTAAGTTCCACAATGTGACTTGGGTCTGGTAAATATTTCTTTAACATAGAAACATGAAAAATATTATGTACTCCTGCAAGTGAAAGTGGTAAGGCAAGTCTATAAGCCACCTCACCAATTCTTTCAAAAATCTCAAATGGACCCACATATCTAGGATTCAATTTGCCATGAATGCCAAATCTTGAGATTCCTTTTGAAGGAGATACTTTGAGAAATACATGGTCACCGACTTGAAATTCTAATTTTCGTCTCCTGTTATCTGCATAACTTTTCTATCTACTTTGTACTACCCGAAATCGTTCTTTAATTAATTGAATCTTCTCGACTGCTTGTTGAATAAGTTCGGGACCCAATATTCTTCACTCACCAACATCATCCCAGTGAATCGGTGATCGACATCTTCTACCATATAAAGCTTCATAAGGTGCCATACCAATGCTAGCCTGATAACTGTTATTGTAAGCGAACTCAATTAAAGGTAGATGCTCATCCCATGAACTTTTCATATCCAAAATACAGGTTCTCACCATATCTTCTAAGATCTGAATAGTTCTCTCTGACTGACCATTAGTCTGTGGATGAAAAGCTGTACTGAAGTTCAATTTTGTTCCTAATGCCTTGTGTAAGCTCTTCCAAAACTGTGATACAAATCTAGTGTCTCGATCCGATACGATGGTCTCTGAAATTCCATGTAGCCTTACAATTTCTTTCATATACAACTTTGCTAGTCTTTCCAAAGTAAATCCAACTCTAATTGGTAGAAAATGTGCAGACTTTGTCAATCGGTCCACAATCACCCAGGCTGCATCATTTTTACTTGGAGTCTTAGGTAGTCCAGTTACAAAATACATAGTGATATGTTCCCACTTCCATACTGGAATATCAAGAGATTGAAGTAGTCCCACAGGTCTCTGATGTTCAGCTTTAACTTGTTGACACACCAAACATTGAGCCACGAATTGAGCAATCTCTCTCTTCATATTATTCCACCAGTGCATTTCCTTTAAGTCTCTATACATCTTAGTACCTCCCGGATGAACTGTATAACCGGTCTGATGTGCCTCCTAAAGTATTTCATACTTGAGTACTGAATCATTAGGTATGCAAATCTTATTTTCGAACCTCAACGAACCATCTTCATGTATCTTGAATTCAGATTGAACACCAGCTTCCACTGAATTTCTTATTTTCATTAGTTGTGGATCATCATTCTGGGCAACTGTAATTCTTTCAATGAGTGTTGGCTGAACCCTCATGTTGGCTAATCATACTGTTGAGTCATATATTCGGATGTCTAATTCAAGTTTTCTTATATCCTCCAATAATTGACTTTGATGTGTGATTAAAACCGTCAAATTTTCCACAGATTTTCTACTAAGGGCATCAGTAACAACATTAGCTTTTTCAGGATGATAATAGATTGTTAAATCATAATCTTTCAATAGTTCTAACCACCTTCTCTGTCTCATGTTTAATTCTTTCTGCGTAAAAATATACTTCAAACTCTTATGATCAGTAAACACTTCACACTGCGCACCATATAAGTGATGTCTCTAAATTTTTAGGGCAAAAATCACTGTAGCTAATTCCAAATCATGTGTCGGATAATTCTGTTCATATGGTTTCAATTGTCTTGAGGCGTAGGCCACTACCTTACCATGTTGCATCAATACACAGCCGAGTCCCTTTTTAGATGCATCACTATATATTGTGAATCCTTCATCTCCTGTTGGTATAGTAAGGATAGGGGCTGAAACTAATCATTGTTTTAACTCTTGAAAACTCTGTTCACAATCTTCGGTCCACTCAAATTTAACTCTTTTTTAAGTAAGGTGAGTCAAAGGTGCAGCTATGTGGGAGAATCCTTCTACAAATCATCTGTAATATCCTGCCATTCCCAGAAAACTTCGAATCTCAAAAATATTTGTAGGTCTGTTCCACTGCATCACAGCTTCCACTTTTGTTGGATCCACAGAAATTCTATCTTTAGATATGATGTATCCTAAAAAGACTATTTTGTCCAACCAAAATTCACACTTCTTAAATTTGGCATAAAGTTTTTCTTTTCTTAATATTTGTAGTACACACCGTAAATGTTCTTCATGCTCCAATTTGCTTTTTGAATATATCAAGATATCGTCAATAAATACGATGACAAACTTATCAAGATAGGATCTGAATATTCTGTTCATTAAATCCATAAAGGCTGCTGGAGCATTGGTTAACCCAAAAGGCATCACTAGAAATTTATAATGTCCATAACGAGTTCTAAATGCAGTCTTTGGTATGTTCTTTGTTTTGATTTTTAACTGATGATATCCTGAACGAAGATCAATTTTAGAAAAGACTTGTGCACCTTGCAGCTGATCAAATAAATCATCGATTTGAGGTAGAGGATACTTATTTATGATAGTATTCTTATTCAACTCTCTATAGTTGATACAAAGTCTCATACTACCATCTTTCTTCTTCACAAATAAGACTGGAGCTCCCTAAGGAGATACACTAGGCCTTATAAAATCTTTATCCAATAAATCCTATAATTGGTCTTTTAACTCCTTCAACTCATAGGGGCCATTCTATAAGGAGCTTTAGAAATCGGACTGGTATTGGGTGCCAACTCAATGGTAAATTCAATTTCTCTATCTAGTGGTAGTCTGATTAAATCATCAATGAATACATCCGAAAATTCATTTACGATAGGAATATCCTGTAACTTTAATTCATCATGTTCTTTATTCTTTATTGATACTAGGTAACCTCTACATCCCTTTCTTAGCATTTGTCTAGCTTGCACAAATGAAATAATACATGGAGGGGTGGTTCCTGTACTTCCATCAAAACTGAATGTTAATTCTTCCGGTATGTGAAAGCTCACTCTCTTTCCATGACAATCTACAGAGGCATGATAAGTAGCCAGCCAATCCATTCCTAGAATGATATCAAAATCATGCATATCCAGGACCATCAAATCTGTCGGTAATTCTCTTTCTTCTATTTTGATACTACATGACTTGCACACACTTTCGGTACTCAGAATACCACCTACTGGTGTCTCAACATATAATTTGATTTTCATAGGTTCACATACTATATTATGTTGTCTAATAAAAGTAGTGGATATAAAGGAGTGTGTAGCACCAGAATCAAACAAAACTGAAGCATGAATACCAGATACAGGAATGATACCTGTCACCACAGCATTGGAGGCCTGAGCATCCTGTTGTGTGAGTGCATAGATCCTTCCTTGAGTTTTCGGCCTTTGACCTCCATCCTTTGTTTGTGTGGGTCTATTTTCATCCATCTGGGAGCAATCTGCAATCTTGTGTCCTTTCTGTCTACATCTAAAACACGAACCAGTATTCCATGGGCAATTAGAAGACTCATGCTCTCTTCGGCCACATCTCAAACATCTAGCTGCCTCATTCTCACGATTCTTATCAATTACTGGCTTCTTTGCTGGACCCTTATTGTTCTGATTTCGTCTTTGAGTTCCACCAAACCTATTTCTCTTCTTCTGATTTTGTTCTCTCTCTGCATGAGCTTCATTAACTTTCCTCTCAATTATTAGAGCTTTATTCACAATTGAGGCATAAGTAGTTAACTCATAGGGTACAACTTATTTTCTAATTTCTATTTTTAGTCCCATTTCAAATTTATGTACTCTATCTTGTTCAATCTCAACTAATCTTGGAACAAACTTGGCTAACTCCATGAATTTAGCTTCATATTCTGCAATGGATCTGTTCTCCTATTTCAGATGAATGAACTCCTGCTTTTTCTGTATTCTAACACTTTGGAAAAAATACTTGTCAAAGAATTCATCTCGAAATCTCTCCCAAGTGAGTAGTATCCTATCATGCTCATATTTTTGTTCCAGTATACGCCACCAGTTGTATGCCTCGCCTTGTAACAGATATGCTGTGAAGTGGATCTTCTCTTCATCTTGGCATTCTTACACGGCAAATGCCTTCTCCATTTCCATAATCCAGTTATCTGCTTCCAGTGGCTCGATGGTCCCTTTGAAAGATGGAGGGGCTAGCTTCTTAAATTCGGTGATATTGTTTCTCTGCATCGGATGTTCTCCATATCCAGGTGTTGGTGGAAAATGCTGACGGGGCTATGCATGTTGTTGTTGAAGTAACTGTTGCTGTGTTTGAACTACTCCGATCAGAGTTTGCATTAGTTGAGTCATGTTCGGCTCCTCCTATACTGTCGGAGTATTATCGGTAGGATCAAGGATTCCCTCCTGCTGAGTTGTGCCGCTATTTAATTGGAGAGTGTTATCGTCAAGTGGATTTGATGTCCCTCCTATCGCTCCTTAAGTATTCTTCGCTCGTTGTGGAGGCATATTGACCTATGATAAATTTAAGATAATAACTTATCCTTAATAAGGTTATAAACTTACTTGAGACAGGTCAGCACATAATTATCATAACTAACCTTTCAATTTCCTAATATCTACCCATCACTCGCTCACTCTATTCTACATGTCTTTATCTATCCACTTATACTCTGATACCATAATAATTGTCATACCCCCGACCTGAGATTTGAATCGAGGGTCATGGCAACCGCTGCATACTCATAGAATATTTTTTTTCATAAGCACGCAAGGCATCTCATCATGATATCTTCACACAAAGTTAAATAATTTTTTAATTTTTAATAATCAAATCTTAGTTCAAATAACAAATCAAAACTCAGTGTCCAAAAGAAAAACAATTATCTGACAAAGTCAATACTAAAAATAAAAATCATGAATCAATTCTGAGAAAATCCTAAATCAATTGAGCTAACTCCATCTCTAATTGCTCTCCCAATCAAAATCTCGCATCACGCTAATTTTCTGGATCTGTAAGAAAAATATAAAATTCATCATGAGCTCAATAGCCCAGTAAGTAGTATATACCTTTAACTAAATAAATCAGGCAAATAATACTATACATATCGATTTACTGATAATAACAAAATCAATATGTAATTTCATGAAATCATAATCATACTATCAATCATATATAAAATTCAATTCATCATAATTTGAAATTATGCTTATCATCTTAAATTCATCATTTTCTTAAGTTCTTCTTACCAACCATGACTATGACCACATTATCTCTGTGGTAGGGTCATAATATCGCGTATCTGCTTGCGGTGGGCTGCGAATCATCGACAGTCAAGTCCTTTGGAACCGCTGGTCTCTTTGGCAGTTTGTCGCTGGTCTCTCTGGCAACATATCACTGGTCTCACTGGCGAATAAACCCTCAGGATAATCAATTGCCAACATATATGCCCCCATTGGCGGGGTCCTTAACACAGTCAGGTTGTCAATTTCATATTATCTTCCAATTCATATATTATTTTCAAAAATAATATAAATAAATGATATTCGAGTCAAATCAATCATATCATTCTTTATGATCATACATCATCATAATAATTATTCAACAAATAACTTCAATCATAAATAATTTCTATAATTAATTTTAATCATAAATAATTTCAATAATTATTTTAATAAATAATTTCAATCACAAGCATGCATAAAATTTATTTAATTCAAAATTTATAATTTATCAGATAAATTCAATAAAAGTAAACACTACTTACCTCAAAAGAAAATCCAAACTAAGAATTCTAGAAATCTCAAAAATCCTTCTCTGAACCTGATACGTCAAATATCATATTTTTAATCAAAATTTCATCAAATTAAAAATAATTAAAATTATTAAAATCTAATATCCCCACATGGATCAAGTTGACGACAGCATCCAACATTTTCGGACTAATCCATGAAAACCCTACTTATATTTCTTTTAATTATTATTATTATATTTATTTATTTTTATTATTTATTTTTATTTTTTTAATTAATTTCATAAATCCTAAAAATCTAAGAGAGAGAGAGAGCAGAGACAGAAAGTTTCTCTCTTCTTTTTTTTTCTTCTTTTTCTTTTCTTTTCTTTTCTTTTTCTTCTTTTTCTTCTTTTTCTTTTCTTTTCCTTTTTTTTTCTTCTTTTTCTTCTTTTTCTTTTCTTTTCTTTTTCTTTTCTTTTTCTTCTTTTTCTTCTGTTCTTCTTCTCAGCTCCTTCCACGCCGGAACAGAGGACCGACGGTCCCCTCCTTTTGTCGGGCCATTCAAGCTGTGGCCGCCACGGTGGAGACCGGCGGCAGAGGGGGGCCACTCCCCCAGTTACGGAGAGGCATGGCCGGCGGTCGATTGCGATAGCTGGTATTGGAAAATCCAAGGGAAAAGAGGCCAGAATAGGGGTCTCTTTTCCGACCAAAAATCGATGACACCCGTCACCGGCAGTCATGCACAAAGGTATGAGAGGAAGGGGAAGGAAGAAAGGAAGGAGAGGGAGACTTACTTCGGCCTCCGGTGACCCCACCGGTGAGCAATCACGGCAAGAACAAAACGGTGTCCGCAGCTCCGAATCGAAAAATCAGGGAGAAGGAGAGGGGAAGAGGGTCGATGATCGATTTCTAAGGAGGGGGAGGGTCTTTTTATAGAGAGCCCTAGGTCTCCGAGAGGTCCTAGGACTCCTGATTCACCCCGATCTCGTCGGAGAAGAAGACTCCCATAGGGAGTCTTCTTCTCGATTTTTCTCCTGTTTTCATTTTTTTTTTCCTGGGCTTGGGTATTGCTAGATGGTCTTGGGCTATAATACATACTCTGACCAGAGACTCTCAGAGTCACCATCCTATGAGATCACACAGGATGTTCTCTCCTCCTGCAAGAAGTGATTGATTCCTTATTGACCACTCACAACCTTTATGCACACTTCACCATACCCAGAATATCCCACATACATCTCAAAGTGGTGTGCTAGAGAATAAACCAAAGTAAGGGTCCATGCACATAAGGTACCATGGTGATCTTAGGTCAAAGGATCACATGCACCACTCTCACTGAATAACCATTTGTTGACATGCTGTAAGGCTCTGTCAGATGATCTTTTTCATATATTTTATTTGGTCTAAACCTGATATTATTTGGTTTGAATTCAAATAAGAAAATTAAGAGTCCTTATTGGAAAAGGACTCTTCTCCCTTGTGCCAACCCACTTTGCATGCCATCTATCTCCATGAACAAATAGTTTTTGCATGAGACTTTTTCATGCCTAAGAGTTCTTCTCCCTCTCTATCTCACATTCAAATCTAATTTAGTTTTGATAAAAGAAAGATTTTGAAATTAAATTTCAAAATATTTCTTATCAAGAGAACCTGTTCTTATCCAAATCAACCTCTCCATGCCAATTTATTTTTTTCTCCTTATATGTGTGACATTTTGAGGAGATTTTTGCAAAAATTAGTTGGAGAATTGATTTACCATAAAAAAATATGGGAAGAGGCATCCCATATTTTTTTGATGTGTTTTGAGATGTGGAATTATAAAGGGAGGCGACATCTTGTAAGAGTCTATGATTCTAGGACTCTTCATCCTTATTTCTTACATGCCAATAAAAAGGGGTTTTTATTTTTTTTTATATGTGTAAGAGAGAAAAAAGAGAAGTCTTCATATAAAAAAAGTTTGGGCATGGTTCATGGCATAAAAAATAGAGAGAAGAGTCATCTCTCTTGGGATGTGCGTAAAAATCTGTATTCTAGATTTTTGATCCTCAAGGTTTGAGAAGAGAGAAAAATATGAGAGAAAATTATTTATTCTTTTTTCTTCATCTATATTTTTATCTCCTCTAGATAATCATCTTCAATCTTTGAAAAAATTTTAGAGATTTGAAGAAAAGATCCAGATCAGCCAAAGAAGAAGGTCTTCGCGTGAGCTAGCAATCTCAAGATGATAAATCAGATCGAGGCTTCGAGTAGATTTTTTATGGTGGTCGGATGCATATGTGGCTGTAAGAAACTAGTGAAGATCCTCTCTACCATGTCTCTCAGTAGCGATGATCATTGATCCATGCTCAGATATCGAGTTTTGAACTCTAATTTAAAGTAGATGTGATCTACTGTTCACATGCATGCATGCTGATTTTATCTTCAAATTATTTTAGATTTTATATGCAACATATTATGTCATAGATCTTAGAGTAGATTGATTTGATGATTAGATCATATATATGTTAGATTAATTTGATTAATCTAATTGACTTTCACTATAATTTATTTGAAAAAATTTGGAAATACATGCATAAAATCATCTACGCATACCAACAGGATCTCCGAGGGAGAAGAAAGGAAGAAGAAAAAGTGGGGGAGTGGGCTCCTCAAGGGAGGCATAGGGTTGCTGGTTGAAGTGCCTAGAGATCTTAGGGAAGACCCCTTTAAATAGGCATAAGATTTGAATCCTATTCAAAACTAAACAACCACTTAATACAACTCCTACTTACATTAGAAATCTTTATTCCTTTAGTTATTTGACTCCCTTTAGGATATCCTTTAGGTACCAACTATTAGAGCCTTTGCACCCATAAAAATACATCCAACATGGCACCCATGGGATGCCTAAAGTCTAAATGTATGTCCTGGAAGCCAATATGGCTGACACATTGTAATAAATCTAAGACACTATTTTATACTTAATATATTGATTTGATCAATAAAAGGACAAGTTTATTTTTTATTCAAGTATGATATGTCTTTGAATCGTCTATGGAATTAACTTTTCGATACATATTCTCAAAGTGTTGAGAATTGAAGATATGTATTTAATTCCTAAATACTCTCAATCATAGTATCATCGTGAGGATGGTGATTGATCTGGATAGACCGATGCATAGATCACTTTCTTGGGGATTGATGAGTTTCTAGTCTATAGTGTAGAGACACTGGACAACAAGTGTGGATAGTTGTTAAAGAATAACTAGTACTGAGCATGACCATACGAGAGATCACTTGAATTTTTATTTGATCATCGGTGATTGTCTTGATGCTGTAATTGTATGAATGGTCCTTTGACCTGAGATGGTATTGCTACTTGCAGTGAGGCTACTGGAGTTTGACTGACACATAAACATGGATCTCAATGAGCCCTTGTAGTGGATGTTGAAATAGTTGGTCTACTGTAGGAGTAGGGTATGTATCAAGATGGAATCTATCAATTTTGATAGAGAGTAGTCCTATAAAATTTGAGAGGCTAAGTCCGAGAGTCTGTGGCCACAACAGTATGATAGATAGAAAAAATTTTTTATTGAAATTACAATTGAACTAGAGTTGATCAAATTTATCATATAACTGATGATGAGATTTGATGATTTATCCATTACTTGCCATCTAGTCGGGACTCATGATAGAGGGACTAAATCACCTGTTAACTACACCTTGAGATTCTTTTTGATTCTACTGGATTGCCACTACATATTGCTAGATATCACTGATGGATTGTGAGAGCTTACTAGGATTGTTTTGGATCGACAATCCTTGATGAGTTAGAGTGGAATTATTTCGATGCATTGAAAAAGTTTCAATGATACTTTGATAGAGATCATTGTCTATCTCACTATCAGATAAAATTAAATCTATGGGGTCACATAATAAAGGAATTGGATCTAAAATAAGTAATTGAGCTTATGAAGTATCAATTGGGTTTAGAAAAATCTGATTGGGTTCAAGGTAATCTTTCTAGCACATGGTTGGATCTAATTTTTTCTTTATATTTGATTTTTTTATTTGATAAGATAATTCAGACTTAATTATCTGCTAATAATCTAAATGAATTAGATTCATTGGATTCTAATTGTTGAGTGTCTAAGGTTTTAGATCAAATGAATTAAGGGTGTAAGTTCTTAATTTATTTCCTTGATAGTTGTGACGGGACGCCACTTGATTTGTTCAAGTTGCGCATGTTCCATCTTTAAAGGGCATATGGATCCTTATTGGGGCATCCCTTAGGTACATTTTGGGGTGTGATTTAGTAGGTGCAAGGGCTCCAAGAGTTAGCATCCAGTAGGTTTTTTAAAGTAAGTTGAATAACTTAAGTTATAAGGATTCCTAATGTAAGTAGGACTTATATTTGAGATTGAATAGGATTCAATCCTTATATTTATTTAAAAGGGCCTCTCCTAAGGTCCCTAGGCATCACAACTAGCAGCCTCCATGCCCCTTAGGAGTGCCCCATGCCCTCCCTTCCTCTCTCCCTCTCTTCTCCCTTGGTGCTTCAACGCCCCACCCCCTTTGGGCATCCTTCATCATCACACCCATAAGGGCTTTGGGCATCCCTTGTGTGCTAGTTTTTCTTTTTGGTAGCAACATAAACCAAGGAGGGAAAGGCAAGAGAAGAAGAGAAGAAGAACATTAAGAAAATGATCAAAGAGTTGATCATGATCCAGGCTTCGTTCAGATTCGCAAGATGATTTTACTTGGAGAAGAAAAATTAACTCGAAGAGAGCTATTCCTGGATGATTCTGAGTAGATACCCAAAGAGGTCAGATACTTGCAAGGCTAAGAGAGATCCTCTTCTCTTTCAGATCCAGATTTGAAGAAAAAATTATGAAATAGGTATGTGATTCGATTACATGTTAAATTTCAGCATATGTTTAATTTCAGCATATGAAATAGATTCTTGTGGTTTATATTTTATGCATGCATGATATAGATTAAAAGGAATTTTAATCTTTTATTTCACTATGATATTTAGAAAATAAAATTTTTGAAACATACATGCATGTCCTGACATAGAAATTCTAATAGTAGTATTAGAGCCACGGATTTTATATGCATGAAATTGACATATATGTTTTGAAAAGAGTTTCAAAATCTAATTTTTTTTTAATATATGAGATGTATAGATGAATAATATGAATCTAAAATTTAATTTTAAATTTAGTTTTATAATATATAGTTGATATGTGAAAGTATACATAGAGCTAAATTTTGATCTAGAATGATTTCTAGTTCATATTCATGTGATATATAGTTGCATGCATAAATCTAAAATTTTATTTGATCTAATTCATAATTCATGTATGAGATATATGATTGCATGTTTAGTTCATAAAATTATTTTCAATATACATCATGATTTGTATATGAGATATATGATATTATGTGTTGATCTGAATTTTATTTAGATCTAAATTTTACATGCATATATGAGATATATATTTGTATGTTAAATCTAAAAACTATTTTAATAATTTAAAATTTATTTTTATAGAAAGAATTTAAATCTAAAATTTGATTTTAGAATCTAAAATTTATATTTGTGCATGAGAGTTTTGGTTATGAGAAAATCAAAAGTTAGGTCATGTAATTGGATTGCATCTAAAGTTTATGATTTGAACATTATGGGTCAATTTGATTAAGTAATTGATCAAACTGAGTCAAGTGTTGATTAGGGTTAGATCAATTAAGTTAAATGATCATACAATTATTGTTGATCAAATTGATTAAATTCCATATATAGAATCGATTAACCTAAGGACCTAATTTGGCTCATTGGTTAGAGTCTGATTCGCTTAAGTTAACCTATTTGGACCAATTGATCTATTAGTGTCGAAGGTAAGTAATTGAGATATGATTATTTAATTAGTTTCGTTAGCTGATCTGATCAATTTATTAGTGTCTAAGAAAAGCAATGGGGGACCCCCATCAATCTCCAGTTACCTGACCAATTTAGAAGATTGGATCTTGAATAAGGTTACTTAGCGGTTTGGTTTAGCCCATGCCAATTAGTATTGAGTTCTAGCCATGTAGTGAAAAATAATTTTTAAAAAATTTAAAATAAGCAAATCAATAGCTTTATCAAATAAAACTATCGAGTCGAACCCAAAACCTTAAAATCACTTTGCCGATCATGATCAAAGCAAATTCAAGCATGCAAAGAGATAGAAAATTATACTTTAACCAATATAAAAAAGTGGCATGTTGGTGTTTTTCATAAGACCCCAAGGTAGAAGTCCTCCAATAGTGATCCACATGAAAGTTGGCCAAAGTCCTTCCCAACTGATGCATTGTTGCAGCCTTGTCTTCTCAAGAATACTGCCGATTTTGAACTTACGTCACGATCGCATCAAAGTCCAATTGCTTTCAATCTCACCATCAGAATGATACCAAGAAGACACTCTTTAGATTTCATACAATCTTGGATTTAATTTTTGGCTCCAATATATGGAAAAATCAAATCCTAGGGCACTCAAGCAACACTTGCTGAAAATCTCACCACCCTTGTAACAACTTTTGCCACTCGAAATTTCCTCTTTTTTTTCTCAAATTTTTTTCAAAATTTTGTTTATATTTACTACTTCCCTCTTCTTAGTTTCAACCAAACATCACTATTAGAATCTATGTGGGACAACCCCTATAAATAGGAGACCAGGGGATGTCACATGGGATGAAGGGGCACCAACCTTTGGTGCTCCAATTTCCCATGCACCAAATAAATTCATCGAGTGAATTTTTTGATGATCCAGTTACTTAGACTAGAAGAACTCTTAGTTCTCTATGTGTTATAAAAAATTCAATAAATTTTGGCATCAAAACATAGGATTTCTAGCTGGGAATTTAAGGTAATGCATAGAAAATTAAGAGTCCTCATTAAGAAGGACTCTTCCTTTCACGTGCCTAAAATAAAGGGGGCGGCATTTATTTTTGCTGTGGGTTCTTGTGGGCATAGAAAACTCCTTCTCTACTTGAAACTTTTTTATGTTAGATAAGGATCCAATCCAAATTGACCCAATCTCATTAGGTCAAAGCCAACTGGTCTAGGTTAGCTTAAGTACTTTGATCTAAACTAATTTGGAAACTTGAGTTAATACAATGTGCTAGCATATCAAATTAACTCATAGAATTTATATTAATCTCTAATTAGATCAGACCAAAGCCAAATCTCAAAGTGTGTGACCCATTGGATTTCAAATCTAGCCAGCAATGGATCAAAACTTTCGATGTAACCCTAATCCGATGAGATTAGGCCACCCGAAGAGTCTCAATCAACTTGGACTCTTCCAAATTGACTCCAAAATTAAACTCTTTTAATTTTGATGAATTCATAAGTTAAGATTGACATCTAACAACATGTCATAACTACTCGAAAGATTTAAAATTTTGATAAAAATTATCAAAATATCCTTCAGTGGCAAGTTCCCGTGTAATTCAATCTTTCAGTCAAACAACATCCTAGATGAGCTGTGGGCATAAAAATATATCAAATCCAATCACTTATCTTTATGTATCTCGATCTGAAGGTGATGATTCAATTAATGATACATTGAAAACTCTTTTCTAATTATCACTGTGCTTTGACCAAAGACTTCCAAAATCATCATCCTATGAGATCACATAAGATGTTTGCTCCTTTTATTAGGAGTGATTGTTCCCTTATTGATCACTCATAACCTCCATGCATACTTCACCATATCCAGAATATCCTACATAAGGATCAAAGAACCAAGCTAGGTAATAAACCAAAACATGGATCCATGTACACAAGGTACCATGGTGACCTTATGTCTAAAGATGACATACACAACTCCCACTAGAGAATTATCAATTGACATGTAAATAAGACTTCATCTAATATTTTTTTGTAGGTTAGTTTAGTGAACTCATTCTCTAATGAGCACCCATATCCTTGTATTAGTGTCACCACACAAGTGGTTGTGAGATCAACCACCCTTATTTCTGAGCATACATAGGACATGCTAGTCTTACCGGTATCATTGATCCCCGACTTAATATACCAACGACTAGAAATATTTTAAGTTACAGCTATCAAGGATTTAGGTCTCACTAGTGTGATCTCATCACAGCCCTAAAATCATTGTCCGAACCTATGGGGTTCATTATAATCTTAAGAACAACAAGATGCAGCATATAATGAATCACAAATATCTATTTTATTAAAATAAATATCAATTACATGAGTTTGGAAGATAAATTACAAAATACACCCGATCGCATCCCATATGCAATTTGCTTGTAGGGTATAATTTTTTCAATCTTCCACTTGCACTAAAGCCAATCGCCCCTATACTTGATGCCCATACTTCAAGATGATAGTCAAACTGCTGCATTGACAAAGTCTTAGTGAATGAGTCTGCTATATTTTTTTTGATATCAACTCCCTCTATGATCACATCACGTCTTTCGATAATCTCTCGAACAAGGTGAAACCATCTTAGGATGTGTTTGAATTTATAATGTGCTTGATTCTTTGGCTTGAGCAACTACCCTAGTATTGTCATAATAAAGAGACACTAGTTGTTCAATCCCTGAAATCACATCCAACTCTGTGATAAATTTTTTCATCTAGACGGCCTCCTTAGCAGCCTCACTTGCAGTAATATACTCAGCCTCAATGATCGAATCAGTAACAGTTTGCTGTTTGAAATTTTTTCAACTTACTGCACCACCATACAGAGTGAACACATACACAGATATTGATTTGCTATCATCCGGATCAGATTGAAAATTAGAATCGATATAATCTTTTAGTTTTAAATTAGATCCACCATATATCAGAAAAACATCTCTAGTCCTTCTAAGTACTTGAGTATGTTTTTCACAACTTTCCAATGATCCTCTCCGGGATCAGTCTGAAATCTGCTTACAATACCCAAGGCATAAGCAACATCAGGTCTGGTACATAACATAGCATACATTATTGATCCTACAGCTGAAGCATAAGGAATAGAACTCATTCTATTTCTCTCTTCAGGTGTCTTAGGAGACATCTTCTTAGAGAGTTGTATGCCATGACCTATGGGCAAATAACCTCTTTTACTTCCCTCCATGTTGAACCTCTTCAACACAAGATCAATGTACCTAGACTGGGACAAGCCTAGCTTCCTATTCGATCTATCCCTATAGATCTTAATACCAAGTATATAGGATGTCTCACCCAAGTCTTTCATGAAAAACTTTTATGATAGCCAAGTTTTGACCGACTGCAATATTGGGATATCATTCTCATTAAGCAGTATGTTGTCCACATACAAGATCAAGAAGACAATAGCACTCTCACTAGTCTTCTTGTATACACAAGGTTCATCCATATTTTTGATAAAGTCAAATGATTTGACTGTCTCATCAAAATGGATGTTCCAGCTCCTCGATGCTTGTTTCAATCTATATATGGATCTATTCAGCTTGCATACCTGATTTGCTCTCCTACTTGAAATAAATTCTTTTGGTTGAGTCATATAGACTTTCTTCTCAAGATTTTCATTGAGGAAGGAAGTCTTGACATCCATCTACCAGATTTCATAGTTATGGTATGCTACAATAGCAAGCATTATTTGAATAGACTTGAGCATAGCTATCGGCAAAAGGTTTCTTCATAATCAACACCTTATTTTTATCTGAAATCTTTTGCCACAAGCCTGGCCTTATAGGTCTCTACTTGGCCATCTACTCCAATCTTCTTTCTGAAGATCCATTTGCAGTCTATTGGGGTCACACCTTCAAGCGCATCAACCAAAGTCCATACTTGGTTGGCATACATAGAGTCTATTTTGGATTTCATGGTGTTTAGCCACTTGTCAGAGTTACTACTCATGATAGCTTCCTAATAGGTCGTAGGATCATCATTCTCAATGATATGGGTTGTATTGTCATTCTTAATGACAAATCCATACCTGAGTGGTACACTACGTACTCTACTTGACCTTTGGAGAGGAGGTGTGTGTAGTGGTTGTGCCTCAATAATGGACACATCTGGTTGAGAACCATTTGGTGAATCCTGGATGGGTTGTAGGTTTTGAACTTTCTCAAGTTCAACAGACCTCCCACTACCTCTTTCTTGGATAAACTCTTTCTCCAAGAAAATGGCATGCCTACCAACAAACATCTTTTATTGAATAGGATTATAGAAGTAGTATCCTATACTCTTCTTGGGATAACCTACAAACCTGTATTTTTCTGATCTAGCATCCAGCTTATGTCCATCAATATTTTTCACATATACCGGGCAACCCCAAATTTTAAGATGCTTAAGATTGGATCTTTTATCTTTTCATATTTTATATAGAGTACTAGAAATAGATTTTGAATGTACTTTATTTAAAATATATACTGCAGCCTCGAGGGCATATCTCCAAAAAGATAACGAAAGATCCGTGAAACACATCATAGACCGCACCATATCTAATAAGGTGCGGTTCCTCCTTTCTGTAATTTTATTTAATTATGGAGTACAAGGAGGTGTCCATTGAGTGAGTATTCTATTTTATTTCAAATAATCGAGAAACTCAATGGATAAGTATTCTCCTCGTCGATCTGATCAAAGAGTTTTAATACTTTTATTAGTTTGTTTCTCGACCATTCTTTGATACTCTTTAAATTTGTCAAAGGCTTCGGATTTGTATTTCATTAAATACACATATCCAAACCTTAACCTATCATCAGTAAATGTGATGCAGTATGAGTATCCATCTCTGGCTTGAGTCAATATTAGATTACATACATCAATATGTATAAGGTCCAAAATGTCACTCACCCAATCTTCATGTCCAGTAAATGGAGTCTTGGTCATTTTTCTCATGAGACAACATTCACAAATTCTATATAATTCACAATCATAAGGATAAAAAAAATTATCTTCGTATAACTTGTTAATTCTTTACTCATTTATATGGCCAAGTCGGCAGTGCAAGAGGCATGTGACATTCACATCCTCCCTCTTTCTTTTCTTCATATTATCAACATGAAGTACATTATCATTAAGTAAAAGAAACATAAGACCATTATCAATAAAAGTATTTTTATAATATTCATTAAAAAAATATATAGAATAACTATTATTCTTTGTAATTATTTCAAAATCTTGTTCTAATAACAACGGTATAGAAATAATATTTTTAATAATATTTATAATATAATAACAGATCTTTAGTTCCAAAATTCTACCCGAAAGCAACTTCAAAACCCTGATTCCTGTGGCTTCAGTCTGAATGGACTCTCCACTAGCACCGAATAGCTCGAAGTCACCATTATTCAGATTTCTTATTTTTTGTAAACCTTGCAATGATTTGCAATGGTGTGAGCCACAGGCAATATCCAATATCCAAAAATCTAAAAATGAAGTACTTAATGATAAATTAGTTTGTATCATATACAAACCTTTAGCAACGCTTGCCGATTTCACGGTTGCAAGGTACTCCTTGCAATTTTTCTTCCAGTGGCCCTCCTTACCACAGTGATAATAAGTATCTTTGGTGGAGACCTTCACCTTCTTCTTGAAGATGCAAGCCTTAGAGTTCATCTTTTTCTTAGAATGTTGGGAATTGTGTCCTAAAGCCAATCGTTTGATGATTGTGCTAATTATAAATATATATGAATAATAAATAATAAAAATTATTTGATATTTTTTTTATTACAGGGTAATATCTTCTAACGAACTCTTATATTGTGATGAAGTCTTTAGAACTACTTTGATCGATAAAGGAGGATTTATCGTGTAGTCCTTAAATTAGTTTGCGACTAAACGATACGCTATTACTAGGACGATAGTGATATCAAGTGTAGGTCATTATGTGCCATATACATTGGTTGTCTTCGTAACCAAATGGTATGAAAATATTGATATGACATGCAGGTGAGATGTAGGAGTATATCATCACTAAACGTGACCAACTGTGGAGCACTCTACTATCAAGGGTAGCTCACGAAGGGTATGGGTATAAGTATCCCTCCGACCTGAGATCACCATGGTGACTTGCAAGCAACTCACTATGCTTTAGTGTCAGACTAACTGAGTTTCTAATTCAGTGATAAAAGATTTTTGAGTGGAGTCAAATACTTGTCAAGTTGGTGCGTGAGTCAAGATGGGATTGACTCCTCCAAATTAGTAGGAGATATGCATCAGTGTATTTCAATTTAGCAAAATTTGGGCTCGGATAATTCATGTGATGGATTTGAAAAAGATTGAAATATAATGTGGATGACTTATCTAGGATTGACAGTTAAATCCTAGGTCATCCTCGAGCATTAAGGTCAAAAAGATGAATTATACGATAACCATACTGTTATGATCCAGGTGGTGTGTCCAAGGCCCAGGGGACCAGGGCTAAGGCCAAGGTCCATCATTCATGAGGGCTTCATGGAGGCTCTAGGGCTAGTTGGGCCCTAGGTTGAAAGGCTGTGGGCCTTTCGGGTTCTTGAGGTATAGGTTATGTGGACCTCAAGGGACCAACTCTTTATGGGCCAGGTTTGGGCCCAGGAGAGGTGAGATTAGGTCGAGTCATGGGTGTACATGGGCTTGGATTAACCTAATCTCCCATAGAGTTGGTCAAGGGAGTTTTGGGTTTGGATCACTTGACCAGGTGTTTATATATACATGTACTTGTATAGGTTTGATTAAGCCAAGAAAATAGACGACTCTTTCTCCCAAGTCTCTCTCTCTCTTCTCCCTCTCTCTCCAGCCATCCTCCACACCCCAGGAGCAAGAAACCCTAGGGTTTCTTGCCGCCAGGTCCAGATAAGGAAAGAAAAGCAAGGAGGCGCTAGCCCCTTCCCCCTTGCAGCTGCCAGCCATTTTCTTCTCTCCCTCTCTTACAGTCACCCAAACACCAGGTCCAAGATCTGAAATCTCTTGAGAAGAGGTTGGTACAAGTCTCTCTCAGATCTGGAGTTGATCTGAGGTTGTTTGAGGCACGGGTGAGATCTCCATCAACAGATCTACAGGAAAGGCTGCAGCAGGACAGATCTGCGAGGTCTGTCTCCATCTATCTTCTTCCCTATCTAGAACATCCCGATTCAAGATCTACAAATTATAGGACCTCGGTCCAGGTCTGATCTAATTAGGTACTAGATCTTGGATTTTTTAGAGATGGTTTCAAAGGTGTTCTTCATCTGGAATGAAAGACTGATGAAGAAGACAGCAACCAGGCTGATTTCATCAAGGGCCTTGGATCATGTCCAGAAGTCTCCAGATCTATTCGTTGCTGGTTCTGCTGCACCAAAGGTCCATGGGAGAAGCCAGGATCGTACTCCAATAATTGGTATCAGAGCCACAGTGGTGAGGAAGCGGTTCCAAGTGCGAGAAGTTGAAGATCCCAAGTGCTTAAAATTTTTAGCAAGGTACCATCAAGGTATATTCTACACTTCTTGATTTTATATTGCTTGTTTGGCTTGGATCCAATCATAGGCAGTAATATGAAGGTTGAGTTCGAGAAGTTTGATGGTAAGAAAAATTTTTCCATGTAGAAAATTCGGGTGGAGGATCTTCTGGTGCAAGCAGATCTAGATCAGGCTTTGGATGAGAAGCCTGAGGGAATGACAGATAGACAGTGGGCATCGTTGGAGAAGAAAGCATACTCGGTGATTAGAGGATATTTGGTGGATGCGGTGTTGTATTCGGTGCTAGAAGAAAAGATCCCGAAGGGCCTTTGGTCGATGTTGCACACCATGTATATGGGGGAAAATATGTGCAATAAGCTAATGCTGAAGAAGAAGTTGTACAGTCTTCGGATGCAGGAGGGATCTGATGTGATAGGCCACATTCAGAGGTTCGACCAGTTGTGCACGGAGTTGATGAATATCGGGGTGAAGCTAGATGAGGAGGACAAGTTCCTGTTGCTTTTGTGTTCACTACTAGGATCATATGATTCTTTGGTGACTACACTCTCTATGGCAAGGAGACTCTAGAATATGAGGACATGGTCTCGGTGCTGAGGTCTAATGAGCAGAGGGAAAAGTTGATCAGAGATCGGGCTCCCCAGGAGGGTTTGGCAGTAGGGGAGAGGACAGGTAGAGGTAGAGGCAGAAGCAAGTCCAGGGGGCGGTCCAAGTCCAGGAAGGGAAAGAAAGAGGTGAAATGCTTCAAGTGCAATGAGTTTAGGTACTTCAAGCGAGAATGTCCACTATGGAAGAGCAAGAAGGGAGAAAGAAGTGGCTCAGAATCAGTGAGTGTAGTTGCTGGACAGCAGTGGAGGATGATCTACTTGTGGTATCAGATGGTCACAGGTATTACACAGAGGAGTGGACACTAGACTCTGCATGCTGACATCACTACACACCACACAGGTCTTGGTTTGCGACATACACCAAGACAGATGAGGGATCAGTGACTCTAGGCGACAATCATCCTTGCAAGGTGGCTGGGATAGGGACAGTCAGGGTGAGGATGTTTGATGGGATTGTGAAGACATTGACAAATGTAAAGCACATCCCAGAGCTGGAAAAGAATCTAGTGTCACTAGGCTACTTGGAGCGCAGTGGATACAGCTTCTGCAGTAGGGCTAGAAGCGGAGTACTAAACATCTCCAATGGAGCTATGGTGGTGATGAGAGCCAGAAGGTTGGACAATAACCTCTATCGCATGGAGGGATCTGTGGTAATCGGAGAGTTTGATGCAGCAGCTGCAGGACAGGACCAGCAGGGGGCTTACAAGATGTGGCACTACTGCCTAGGCCACATGGGTGACAGAGGGCTGAGGGAGTTGAGCAGGAGAGGACTCATCTCTGATCTGGAGGATGGTGCTACAGGAGAGATCTGTGAGCCTTGCTAGATGGGAAAGCAGAGAAGAGTTCAGTTCACCATCAGTACAGCCTGGAGTGCAGCCCCTCTGGAGTTAGTACACATGGATGTATGGGGACCAGCCCCAGTTTTAGCTAGGAATGGGACCAGATACTTCATGACCCTGATTGATGATTTCTCAAGGAAGCTCTGGATTTACTTAATGAGAGAGAAGTCAGAGGTCCTCACCAAGTTCAAGATCTGGAGAGCTGAGGTGGAGAAGGAGCAGGGGAGGAGTGTGAAGTGTCTGAGGTCAGACAATGGCGGAGAGTACACCAGCAGAGAGTTCCAGGATTACTGTGAGAAGTGTGGGATCAGGAGACACTTCTCAGTTAAGGGGACTCCACAGCAGAATGGGGTGGCCGAGAGGATGAACAGAATACTTTTGGAAAAGGCACAATGCATGAGGCTGCAGGCAGGGCTTCCAAAGGAGTTCTGGGTTGACACAGTTGACGCAGCGGGTTACTTGGTCAATCGGTCACCTCACATCAGGTTGGATGGCAGGTTTCTAGAGGAGGTGTGGTCTGGGAGGATAGTTGGACTGGGCCATCTATGGGTATTTGGGTGCACGGCCTATGTGCACATTGGAGCTGGTGAGCGGAGCAAGCTAGACGCCAGATCATGCAAGATAGTGTTTCTAGGCTATCTGCGAGGAGTCAAGGGATATAGGCTGTGGGATCCTTTGAAAAAGAAGGTCATCATTAGTCGGGATGTGACTTTTCATGAGGAATCAGTCCTACGGAGGCGAGAGGCATGGAGGAGCAGCAGGAGTAGGAGGAGGTCCAGCGGGGTGCTGCTGGATAGCTTACCTCTTTTATTTTGCCTCTTGCAGGTACTACGGGAGGACATGACATTCAGGTAGAGAACCTACCTAAGGTGTCTCCACAGATGGAGAGGACTCGGATGGATGATCAAGGTGGAGAGGTCCAGCAGGAGCGAGCTGGATCGAGGACTGATATCAGTGTTGCCCTACACAAGCCCAAGAGGACCATCAGGCAATCAGATCGATATGGCTTCGAGGAGACGCTGTCATATGCCCTGGTGATAGTGAATAGAGACCCATATATGTATCAGGAGGCTATTGAGAGCCAGGACAGAGAGTGGTGGGTCCAGGTGATGTCCGAGGAGATGCAGTCTCTCCACCAAAACCAGACATGACGATTGGTGCAGTTGCCATAGGGGAAGAGGCCCATTGGCTGCAAATGGGTCTACAATCGCAAGGAAGGGCCTTCAGAGCAGGGAGGTATCAGATTCAAGGTGAGGTTAGTGGCCAAGGGATACTCCCAGAAGGAAGGCATCGACTTCAGCGAGGTCTTCTCTCCCGTCGTCAGACATACTTCCATCAGAGTGTTGCTGAGCATTGTAGCAGCTCAGGATTTAGAGCTGGAGCAGATGGATGTCAAGACGGCGTTCCTCCATGGGCATTTGGAGGAGAGGATTTACATGGAGCAGCCACCCAGTTTCAGGGATCCAGGATCAGAGGGAAAGGTTTGTTTGTTGCAAAAGTCACTGTACGGGCTGAAGCAGTCGTCGAGGCAATGGTACAAGCGGTTCGACTCCTATGTGTGCAACATTGGACTTTCCAGGTGCGAGTTTGATCCCTGTGTTTATGTTCAGTCTCTTGAGGATGGTTCTAGGTTGTTCCTACTCTTGTATGTGGATGACATGCTTATAGCATGCAAGAGTAGGAAGGTTGTGCAGGATCTGAAGGCATCCTTATCTCGGGAGTTTGAGATGAAGGATTTGGGCCCTGCAAGGAAGATCCTAGGCATGGAGATTTTCAGAGATCGAGCCCGGAGGGTGTTGCATCTATCTCAGGGGGGCTACATACAGAAGGTCTTAGAGAGGTTCAGGATGAAGGGAGCAAAGCCAGCGGAGCTGCCACTTGCCGGTCACTTCAGACTCTCGAAGATCATGGCACCACAGACTGAGGTGGAGGCTCAGGAGATGGAGAAGGTTCCTTATGCTTCAGGAGTTGGGAGCTTGATGTATGCGATGGTCTGTTGTAGGCCAGGCATAGCTCATGCAGTGAGTCAGGTTAGCAGGTTCATGGCGCAGCCAGGCAGGGAGCACTGGAGAGCTCTGAAGTGGATATTCAGATACTTGGCGGGTTCAGTTGGAGTTGGCATCTGCTACGGACAGTGAGGAGGTGCAGTGGGATACTCTGACATGTCTAGGGAGGCTCAGGGGCTGATTGGCGGTTATGTAGATGCAGACTTCAGTGGAGATGTGGATACCCAGAGGTCTACGACAGGCTTCATCTTTAGCCTGTATGGAGATCCTATTTCTTGGAGATCGAGTCTGCAGCCTATCACGGCCCTATCCACTACAGAGGTGGAGTACATCGGGCTGACAGAAGCAGCTAAAGAGGCAATTTGGCTGAAGGATTTGTTGACGGAGATGGGCCTTACTCAGGAGGCCATTAGAGTGCATTGTGACAACCAGAGTGCACTTCTATTAGCACAGAACTCAGTCTATCATGCAAGGACAAAGCACATCGACATTCGATATCATCGGATCAGGGAGCTTGTGGAGGATGGTGAGGTGGAGCTAGTAAAGGTACACACCAAGGAGAACCCAACTGATGCACTTACGAAGGTACTTCCACGGGATAGCTTTCAGAGATGTGCTGAGCTGATTCGGCTGATGAACAGAGTGGAGCTGGTTGAGGCCTTGGGACA
The DNA here is from genome assembly GCF_000442705.2 of Elaeis guineensis. Classification (NCBI taxonomy): domain Eukaryota; kingdom Viridiplantae; phylum Streptophyta; class Magnoliopsida; order Arecales; family Arecaceae; genus Elaeis; species Elaeis guineensis. Next base: position 46,936,000 of record NC_025995.2, on the reverse strand, counting down.
CCAAGGTGGAGATTGTTATGATCCAGGTGGTGTGCCCAAGGCCCAAGGGACCAAGGCTAAGGCCAAGGTTCATCATTCATGAGGGCTTCATGGAGGCTCTAGGGCTAGTTGGGCCCTAGGTTGAAAGGCTGTGGGCCTTTCGGGTTCTTGAGATCTAGGTTATGTGGGCCTCAAGGGACCAACTCTTTATGGGCCAAGTCTGGACCCAGGAGAGGTGAGATTAGGTCAAGTCTTGGGTATATATCGGCTTGGGTTAACCTAATCTCCCATAGAGTTGGTCAAGGGAGTTTTGGGTTTGGGTCACTTGACCCAGTGTTTATATATACATGTACTTGTATAGGTTTGATTAAGCCAAAAAAATAGATGATTCTTTTTCCCAAGTCTCTCTCTCTTCTCCCTCTCTTTCCACCCATCCTCCACACCCCAGGAGCAAGAAACCCTAGGGTTTCTTACCGCCAGGTCCAGATAAAGAAAGAAAAGCAAGGAGGTGCTAGCCCCTTCCCCCTTGCAGCCGCCAGCCATTTTCTTCTCTCCCTCTCTTGCAGTTGCCCAAACACCAAGTTCAAGACCTAGAATCTCTTGAGAAGAGGTTGGTACAAGTTTCTCTCAGATCTGGAGTTGATCTGAGGTCGTTTGAGGCACGGGTGAGATCTCCATCAACAGATCTACAGGAAAGGCTGCAGCAGGACAGATCTGCGAGGTCTGTCTCCATCTATCTTCTTCCCTATATAGAATACCCTGATTCAAGATCTATGAATTGGAGGACCTCGATTCAGGTTTGATCTAGTTGGGTACTAGATCTTGGATTTTTTAGAGGTGGTTTCAAAGGCGTTCTTCATCTGGAACGAAAGGCTGATGAAGAAGACAGCATCCAGGCTGATTTCGTCAAGGGCCTTGGATCGTGTCCAGAAGTCTCTAGATCTATTCTTTGCTGGCTCCGCTGCACCAAAGGTCCGTGAGAGGAGCCGGGATCATGCTCCAACACATACGTCAATAGGTTCTTGAATGTTACTTCGCTATCATTCGACCTATCCGGATGTCGAGTCATCATTGCTAGATGGGTATATCAATTGATTCAGAAAGTTATTCCTATGCTACCAGTTTAGGTTCAAACCTATGGGGTCAAACTCAAAATAGGTTTCTGACTGATCATGTGGCTGATCAATGATTGGGAATTGTTAAAGGGCTTAATCATCAATTCGATTGATGATTAACCTTATGAAAAAGTTGTAATAAATTAATTCATCAAGTATTAGTGAACTAATAAAAAATTAATTAATAATTCGATTGATGATTAGCTCAATTTGATTGAGCAAAAAGAATTAAATAAAATCTAATTAAATTAGATTCAATTAGGTTTGACCCGATTTGATTATGAGATGACCTAATTGCTAAGGAAAAATTATCCCTGATTTGATTAAAATTTTGGTTCAATTAATTTTTAATTTAATTAAAATTTATGAACCTAATTAGATTAGATTTTATATATTTTATTTGGGTTAAACCAGATGTGATTTGATTTGGATTCAGATAAGAAAATTAAGAGTCCTTATTGGAATAGGACTCTTCTCCATCCGCCAACCCAGATTGCATGCTATATATCTCCACACACAAAATTATTTTGTGTGAAATTTTTTTACACCAAAGAGTCCTTTTCCTTATCTATCTTATATCTAAATTTAATTTGATTTTGATAAAAAAAAATAAAATTAGATTTTAAAATATTCATTATCAGAAGAATCTGTTCTCATTCAGATCAATCTCTCCACACCAATAAATTTTTTTCTCCTTATATATGTGATATTTTGAGGATATTTTTCATGGAAGAGTTGGAAACTAATTTACCATGAAAAAATATGAGAAGAGGTGTCCCATATTTTTTGGCATATTTTTGGATGTGGAATTGTGAAGGGAGGCAGAATCCTGTAAGAGTCCAGGATCATTAGAACTCTTCACCCCACCTCCTTACATGCCTATAAAAGGGGCTTTTGTGGTTTTGTTTTTATGTGTAAGATACTAGAAGAGAGCTCTTCATGTGGTAGAAGTTAGGGCATGGTTCATGATGTGAAAAGTAGAGAGGAGGGCCTTCTCTCTTAGGATTTGCGTAAAAATCTGAATTTCAAATTTTTGGTTCTAAGGGTTTGGGAGGAGGAAATAAATTAGAAAAAAGTTATTTTCTTCTCCATCTTTCTTTCACCTCTTCATCTCCTTTAGAAGTCTATCTTCAACTTTTGAAATGATTTCAAAGATTTGAAGAAAGGATCTGGATCAGTCAAGAAGAAGATCTTCATGCGAGCTAGCACTCTCGAGAAGATCGATCAGATCGGAGCTTCGAGTGGATTTTTTGTATAGACTGGATGCGTGTGCAGCTGTGAGCAACCAGCAAGGATCCTCTCCATCATGTCTCTCAGTAGTGCAGATCATTGACCCATGATCAGGTATGGAGTTCTGAACTTAGATTAGAAGTAGATGTGATCTACTGCTCATATGCATGCATGCTGATATTATCTTCAGATTATTTCAGATTTTATATGCAACATAACATGTCATAGATCTTAGAGTAGGTTGATTTGATGATTAGATCATATGCATATTAGATTAATTTAATTAATCTAGTTGTCTTCCACTGTAATTTTTTCAAAAAAGTTTTGAAATACATGCATAATTTTTTTCGGAAAAGTTTGTATCATATACAAACCTTTAGCAATGCTTGCCGATTTCACGATTGCAAGGTACTCCTTACAATTTTTCTTCCAGTGGCCCTCCTTGCCACATTGATAACAAGTACTTTTGGTGGAGACATTCTTCGCCTTCTTCTTGGAAATGCTAGCCTTAGAGTTTATCTTTTTCTTAGTACCCTTCTTTGCCTTCTTCTTGTTGATCTTATCAACATGAACGATCTGAGCCTTTTCACTTGAAATGGCTCTCTATTATTTTTAACAAGTTTAGCAGTTCTAACAAGCTGATGTTCAGTTTGTTCATGTGATAATTAATGACAAACTAAGAAAAAAAATTAGAGAGTAATCCTGGCTTAGTTCACTATCCATGGTAAAACCCAGTTGTCACAAATGAGTGATCAAATCAATTATCTTTAGGACATGCATTTGTATAGAAGAACCTTCAATCATACGGACATGGAATAACTGCTTCGACATCTCATATCGAGCAGTTCAATTTTGTTCCCCATATAGCTCCTTAAGATTAAGGAGAATAGAAGGAACATTCATGTCTTCATGCTGCCTCTGGAGTTCGTTGCTCATGGAGGCAAGCATGATATATTTGATAGTCACACTGTCATCTTTTCACATCTTATATGTAGCCCTATCCTCCTTGGAAGCATCTTCCCCAAGAGAATCTGAAGCAAGTGTATCCAGAATGTAGGAGACTTTCTCTTGAGTGAGAATAATTCTCAACTTCCTTAACCAGTCGACATAGTTAGGTCCAGTCAACTTGTTTGCATCTAGGATACTTCTAAGTGAAAGTGAGGATGTCATGAGAGAAGTTAATCTACAACAATAAGAACATAATATAAACGGACAACTCATGATGACATGTGCAACTAGACTAGGACTTTTATCTAATTGTATCTCTCACTATTTTATCGAACTTCATACCTCTCAAATAGGAAAATTGAGAAACATACTAATGTTTCTTAGTGGGGTTCAGATCTCTATTTCTTACAAACATCTTATGGATAGTACAATAAGTATTCATAAGTTCAAAAGTAGGTAACTCTTTATCAATTGTACCTCTACAATTCTCAACATCTTTCTTTTTGGCCTCTAGATCACATATAGTCTTATGGATAGCATGACAAACTATAGTGTTCTAGTTAAGTTAACCTTTCAATCCATATAGTTATACTTAAACAATGCTGCCCTTGTGGATAGCACAACAAAGCATCACTTCAAATATGCTATAAGCATCAATATGCACTTGATCAACATCATGTCAATTTCTATAGTAAGCCTTATGGATAGCACAACAAGCTCACTAAGATCTTGACATACTCTATTGACCAAGTTTGAAGGAAGGCCCTTATAATGTCTACATCACTTAATCAATCTAAATCCAAAATTTAACAAGACCAAATTGGCTAGGTAAGTAGGTGGGAGGCTCCCTATAGCTTTTCTAGACACCAACAAAGTTGGTCAGGCCAGCATACGAACTTAATTATAAAACTACTATTTACACTTTCCTCAACATCAATTGATCTTAAGAATTTGATTTTTGATTAAAAAGTGAATTCTGACATTACAACTTAATATAATTTGATGAGGGACTTTAAATTGGTCTCGGCACATCCTAACTACAACTATATAAAATGTATACTACAAATTATGCAACTTGACATGCTTCTACTATTCTAAATAATAATCATATGACATGCTAAAATTATATAAAAGTATAATAGATATCAAAATATATGTCAAGCATTTCAAAGAAAAAATAGCAAACTCTAATCACATTAGGCATGCTTTACACCATTAACAATGCATCAATTTCAGCATCATACAACCATGATAATACAAATTTTAAAATTATCATAAATTAATAATTTAATAATTAAAATTAAATATCATGGCATATATAAAGTCAAAAATAATTTTTAAGTTTAAAGGATTGATGCTATAAATCAATGCAAATTTTTTTAGCAAGACATGCACAAGAATGATTCTATGCACAACTATTGCACTTGTTTGATCGAATCAGACAAAGGTGACTCTAATACCACTGTTGAGTTCCAACTATGTAGTGAAAAATAATTTTTAAAAAATTTAAAATAAGCAAATCAATAGCTTTATTGAATAAAACTATCGAGTCGAACCCAAAACCCTAGAATCACTTTGCCAATCATGATCAAAGCAAATTCAAGCATGCAAAGAGCTCGAAAATTATACTTTAACCAATATAAAAAAGTGGCATGTTGGTATTTTCTACAAGACCCCAAGGTAGAAGTCCTCCAATGGTGATCCATACGAAAGTTGGCCAAAGTCCTTCCCAACTGGTGTGCTGCCACAGCCTTGTCTTCTTAAGAACACTGTCGGCTTCAAACTTGTGTCATAATTGCACCAAAGCCCAGTTGCTTTTGATCTCACTATCAAAATTACACCAAGAAAATATTCTTCAGATGTCATACAACCTAGGATTTAATTTTTAGCTCCAACACATGAAAAAATCAAATCCTAGGGCACTCCAGCAACACTTGCTGAAAATCTCACCACCCTTGTAGCAAATTTTGCCACTCAAAATTTTCTCTTTTTTTCCTCAAAATTTTTTCAAAATTTTTTTTGTGTTTACCACATCCCTCTTATTTGTGTTACCCAAAAATCACTACCAGAAGCTATGTGAGGGATCCTCTATAAATAGGGGACCAAGGGACATCATATGGGATGAAGGGGTGCCAACATTTAGCGCTCCAACTTCCCATGCACCAAATAAATTCACCAAGTGAATTTTTTAGTGATCCAATTACTTGAAGTAGAATAAATCATAGTCTTCTATGTATCATAAAAAATTTAATAAATTTTGGCATCAAAACATAGGATTTCTAGTCAAGAATTTAAGATAATGCATAGAAAATTAAGAGTCCTCATTAAGGACTCTTCCTTTCACATACCTAAAATAAAGGGGGCGGCATTTATTTTTGCTGTGGGTTCTTGTGAGAGCAGAAGACTCCTTCTCCACTTGAAACTCTTTCAAGTAGGATAAGGATCCAATCCAAATTGACCCAATCCCATTAGGTCAAAGCCAACTGGTCTAGGTTAGCTCAAACACTTTGATCTAAACCAATTTAGGAACTTGGGTCAATACAATGTGCTAGCATATCAAATTAATATATAATATTTATATTAAATTCTAATTAGATCAGATCAAGATTAAATTTTAAAATGTGTGACCCATTGAGTTTCAAATCTAGCCAGCAATGGATCAAGACTTTCGATGTAACCCTATCCGATGAGATTAGGTCACCTGAAGAGTCCCAATCAACTTGGACTCTTCCAAATTGACTTCAGAATTAATTTTTTTTAATTTTGATGAATTTATAAGTCAAGATTGACGTCTAATAGCATATCATGACTATCCAAAAGATTTAAAATTTTGATAAAAAATTATCAAAATATCCTTTAGTGGTAAGTTTCCGTGTAATTCAATCCTTCAGTCAAACAACATCCCAGATGAGCTGTGGGCATAAAAATATGTCAAATCCAATCACTTATCTTTATGTATTTCAATTTGAAGGTGATGATTCAATCGATGATATATTAAAAACTTTTTTCTAATTATCACCCTGCTTTAGCCAAAGACTTCCAGATCATCATCCTATAAAATCACATAGGATGTTCGCTCTCTGTATTAGGAGTGACTGATCCCTTATTGATCACTCACAACCTTCATGCACACTTCACCATATCTAGAACACTCTATATAAGAATCAAAGAACCAAGCTAGGTAGTGAACCAAAAATATGGATCCATCTACATAAGGTACCATGGTGACCTCAGGTCTAAGGATCACTTACACAACTCCCATTAGAGAATCATCAGTTGACATGTAAATAAAACTCCATCTAATATTCTCTCATAGGTCAATTTAGTGAACTCATTCTCTAATGAGCACCCATATCCTGGTATTAGTATCACCACACAAGTGGTTGTGAGATCAACCACCCTCATTTCTGAGCATACATAGGATATGCCAATCTTATCGGTATCACTGATCTCCAACTCAATGTACCAATGATTAGAAATATTTTAGATTAGGGCTATCAAGATTTTAGGTCTTACTGGCGTGATCTCATCACGATCCTAAAATCATTGCTTAGACCTATGGGATTCATTATAATCTTAAGAATAACAAGATGCAGCATATAATGAATAAAAAATATCTATTTTATTAAAATAAATATCAATTACATGAGTTTGAAAGATAAATTACAAAATACACTCTATTGCATCCCATATGCGATTGACTTGTAGGGCATAATTCTTTCAATTAGATCGATCATATGATGACTGATTAGATAAGACCTAAACCTAAACCACCCCACAAATATTAAGTCCATAGGTCTTCTGCCGTTGTAGATGTGAGGGCATTCTATTGGTGTTGATTATTTCCAGTTGGTTACAGTGGTTCAGTTGCACCGAAAGTATGCAACCACTCTATTAGCAAAGACTTACTCCAAGATAAAGATGGGGTTGGACCCAATAACTATTATGTGAGGGACCCAATAATGATCTTGCATCTGCTTGTGAATTGTGGGTCAGGCTTAACTAAGAAGTATGGTCAATAACTGTTAGATGAGCCCACATGACTTAGAAATCAAATCACTACAACATGCTTAGAGAAGCATTTGGGCAAAGAGTTATCCACGCATCGGTGTACATATTACCAATAACTGTTAGGTGAGGTGCATGGTATCGGTGGAACCACAGCACCCATTAGAAATCCATCTGTCGCATTAGGATTTTCATTTCCCACTAGGAGAGTAGAGGGATCCAAAAAATTAGTGAGAGTCATTGTTTGCATTTTAAAGTCTCTAAAAGCAGATATAATATTAAGTATAAAAGTCTAACTTGAATCTCTACTCTCTCAGTTAAATAATGTCAGCCTCAAACCCTCTAGCTTGCATCCTTGAAACCAATCATTTGATCAAAACCAATTACAAAGACTGGCTCAAAAATCTCAGGATTGTCATGACCTCAAAAAAATTAGATCATATACTCGATCAGAAACCCATAATATTACCAAACCATCCTACTGCTGAGTAAAGAGCTACTTTTAAAAAGTGAACGGATGAAGACAGTCAGGTCAAGTGCTATGTACTAGTATCTATATCAAACAAGTTGCAAAGCCAGCATGAGCATATGCCCACTACCAAGGTTATAATAAGTCACCTGCAAGAGTTGTATAGTGAGCAGAGCCGTACTGCGCACTTTGAAGTATCTAAGAGACTCTTCAATTTGAAGATGCACGAAGGACAATGAGCACTGTATGACAGTGATCAAGGATATTGAGGAGCTTAAAAAGCTCGAGCTTGAAATGCAACCACTCTATTAGCAAAGAGTTACTCCAGGATAAGGATGGGGTTGGGCCTAGTAACTGTTATGTGAGGGACCCAATAATGGTCTTACTCTTACTTGTGAACTATGGGTCAGGCTTAACTAAGAAGTATAGTCAATAATTGTTAGATGAGCCCACATGACTTAGAAATCAAATCGCTACAACATGCTTAGAGAAGCATCTGGGCAAAGAGTTATCCACGCATTGGTGTGCATATTACCAATAACTGTTAGGTGAGGTGCATGGTATCGATGGAACCATAGCACCCATTAAAAATCCATCTGTCACATTAGGATTTTCGTTTCTCACTAGGAGAGTAGAGGGATCCAAAAAATTAGTGAGAGTCATTATTTGCATCTTAAAATCTCTAAAAGTAAATATAATATTAAGTACAAAAGTCTAACTTGAATCTCTACTCTCTCAGTTAAATAATGTCAGTCTCAAACCCTCTAGCTCGCATCCTTGAAACCAATCATTTGATCAAAACTAATTACAAAGATTGGCTTAAAAACCTCAGGATTGTCATGACCTCAAAAAAATTAAGTCATATACTCGATCAGAAACCCATAATGTTACCAAACCATCCTACTGCTGAGCAAAGAGCTACTTTTAAAAAGTGAACGGATGAAGACAGTCAGGTCAAGTGCTATGTACTGGTATCTATATCAAACAAGTTACAAAGCCAGCATGAGCATATGCCCACTACCAAGGTTATAATAAGTCACCTGCAAAAGTTGTATAGTGAGCAGAGCCGTACTGCACACTTTGAAGTATCCAAGAGACTCTTCAATTTGAAGATGCACGAAGGAGAGTCAGTCAATGAGCACTGTATGACAGTGATCAAGGATATTGAGGAGCTTGAAAAACTCGAGCTTGAAATGCAAAAGAAATTACGGATGGATTTAATCCTTCAATCCCTTACGAGTTCATATTGTCAATTTATTATAAATTTTCATATGAACAAACTCGATTGCATTATACCCAAATTGGTCAATATGTTGGTCACTACGGAAGAAACCTTGAAGAGTTCAAGGGGCATTGTTCTCATTGTGGAACGGACTTCTTCCAAGAGAAAGTCTACTGAGAAGAAGAAGACTAAATCTGCTAAGAAGCAGAAGAAAGAGAGCAAGCCAAAGAAGGATATTCCTAAAAAGACCAAAGCAAAGGGAAAGTGTTTCCACTGTAATACTGAAGGGCACTGCAGGAGGAACTGTCCACTTTACTTGAAGAGCCTAAAGATCAAAAAAGATGATAAACCTTTAGAAGGTATACTCATAATTAAATCTAACCTTACAGTTTCTTCTACTTCTAGTTGGGTATTAGACTTTGACTCGAGTGCTCATATATGTACCTCAATGTAGGGTCTAATAGAAAGTAGGAGGTTGAGGAAAGGTGACATGATCCTTCGGATCGGCAATGGAGCAAAAATTACTATAGAAGTCATTGATACATATCCTCTTCGATTATCATCTAGTTTTAGATTAGATTTAAAAGACTATTATTTCATTCTTGTAGCTAGTTGGAATTTGATTTTCATATCTATGCGAGCATAGAAAAGTTTTTGAAAATAATTTTCATAAAGACTTTTATTCCATTTATTTATGAAATAAAATGGTTGCACAAGAACTTTTAATTGACATTCTATATCACTTACATGTTCATGCGAATGTGAATCTGAACGAGCAAATAGCGAGTGCCATAGGTCAAAAGAGATATAGAGATGAAATTAACCAGAAGTACTTGTGGCATCATAGACTAGGTCATATTGGAAAGGATAGGATAAATAAACTATAAAGGGATGGAATCCTTGGCTCTTTTAGCCCAGAGTCATATCCAGCTTACGAATCTTGCCTTCGAGAAAAAATAGCCAAGTTACCCTTTGTAGGACATGGGGAAAGGATCACTGGTTACTTGTCCTAGTACACATCGATGTGTGTGGGCTATTTGATGTGCAGATCAGGAGTGGTTACAGCTGCTTCATTATCTTTACTGATGATCTGTCTAGGTATGGGTATGTGTATTTGATAAAATACAAGTCTGAAGCTTTTGAAAATTTTAAGAAATTCAGATATGAAGTAAAAAATAAATAGGCAAACCCATTAAGGTTCTTAGAACTGATCGAGAAGATGAATACCTTAGTCAAAAATTTTTGAAATATCTTAAGGACAATGGTATAGTCTCTTAATGGACTCCTCTCGAAATACCTTAGCTCAACGGGGTATCCAAAAGAAGGAACAAGACCCTATTAGATATGGTCAAGTCCATGATGAGCTTCACTGATCTATCCATATATCTTTGGAGACATGCCTTATTAACTGCCATTCACCTATTGAATAGGGTTCCATCAAAGTCCGTTCCTATCACATCGTATGAGATATGGTATGGTAAGAAGCTAAGTTTAGGTTATCTTAAGACTTGAAGATGTCCAAACTATGTTAAGAGACAGATGGCTAATAAACTAGAGGATAGATCTGTAATGGCTCATTTCATAGCATACCCAAAAGAATCTATGGGATATTGCTTCTACTTTCTATAAGATCACAATGTGATTGTGAGTCAGAATGTTATATTTTTAAAAAAATAGTTTATCTAGGATGGTAGCAGTGGGAGGTTAGTTGACCTCGAAGAGAAGATCTCTGAAGAGCAAAGAGCTATAGATCCTCAAGAACCCATTATTCATGAGCTAGTAGTTGACGTTCCTCCACCACCTCGTAGATCTAGCAGGACTCCCAACCTCTTGAAAGGTATATGGGGATGCTTATGGAGGAAGTAAGGAAAATATTCTTTATGGGAGATAAGGGTCATGGTGATGATCCTAATACCTTTGATGAGGCTATGTCTGATATTGATTCTAAGAAATGATTAGATGCAATGAAATCAGAAATTGACTCCATGCACTTGAACTAAGTTTGGACCTTAATGGTCTACCTGAGGGTATCGTACCCATTGTATGTAAATAGATCTACAAAAAAAAAATAGGTACCGATGGTAAGGTAGAGATCTATAAAGCTAACCTTATGGCAAAAGGTTATAGTCAGCATGATGGCATTGACTATCAAGAAATCTTTTCATCCATAGCCATGCTGAAATTCATCTGCACTCTGCTTGCTGTTGCAGCTTACTACGATTATAAAATTTAACAAATGGATGTAAAAACTGCTTTCCTGAATGGATATCTTGAGGAAGATATCTACATGGACCAGTCTTTGGATTTCACATCTGGTGATGGTGATCACAGTCTGCAAGCTATAAAGGTCTATATACGGATTAAAGCAAGCTTCTCAGAGTTGGAATCATTATTTTGATGATGTGATCAAATTATTTGATTTCATCAAAAATGAAAAGGAATCATGTGTATACAAAATGGTCAGTGGGAGAGCAATAGCATTCTTCGTATTGTATGTGAATAATATTCTCCTCATTGAAAATGATATTTCTATGTTGACCATGATCAAAAGATGGTTGTTAAAGGAATTCTTCATGAAAGACCTAGGAGAAGCATCCTATATTCTTGAAATAAAGGTCTATAGGGATAGATCAAAAAAGATGCTAGGCCTGTCACAAAAGCTATACATAGAGAAGGTGCTGAAGAGGTTCAGCATGAAAAACTCTAAAAGAGGACTTTTATCTCTTAGGCATGGTATTAATCTTTCCAAGATGATGTATCCGACCACATCTAAGAAAGTTCAGTGCATGAGTAGGATTTCTTATGCTTCAGCCATAGAGAGCCTCATGTATGCCATGCTATGTACTCGATTTGATATTGCCCTTAATGTGGTGTCACGAGCAGGTATCAGTTGAATCCAAGCAAGAAGCACTAGATAGCTATGAAGATCATTCTTAAGTACTTGAGAAGGACTAAGGATTTGTTCTTGATCTTTGGAAGAGATTTAGAGTTATGAGTCAATAGGTATACTGACTCAGACTTCATGTCTGATCTTGATGATAGAAAGTCTATATCAGGATTTATGTTTGTTTACAATGGTGGTGTAGTTAACTGAAAGAGTTTCAAGCAACCCATTATAGCAGATTTGACTATAGAGGCTGAGTATGTTGCTGCTTCAGATGCTGCAAAAGAAGGTTTCTGGTTCAAGAAGTTCATCACAAAACTTGAGATTATGACATCGGATGTCATACCACTTTACTGCGACAATAATGAAGCCATAGCACTTGCTAAGAAGTTGAGGTCTCATCAAAAATTAAAGCACATCGAGCAGTAGTATCATATCATACATGACTATCTCAAAAAAAAATATGTCGAGGTACAAAGAGTAGACTCCACAGACAACGTGGGAGATCTGCTGACAAAGCAATTAAGCCAACTAAAAATGAATGTCCACCTTGAGAAGATGGGACTTAGATTAGTGGTCAATTGGCTTTAGTCCAAGTGAAAGATTATTAGATGTATGTCCTAAAAGTCAATATGGCTGACACATTGTAATAAATCTAGGACACTATTTTGTACTTAATATACTGATTAGATCAATAAAAGGGCAAGTTTATTTTTTATTCAAGTATGATGTGTCTTTGAATCATCCATAGAATTAATTTTTTGATACATATTCTCAAGGTATTGAGAATTAGATACATATATTTAATTTCTAAATTTTTTTGATCATAGTATTATCATGAGAACAGTGATTGATCCAGATAAATCGATGCACAGATCACTTCCTTCGAGATAGATGAGTCTCTAGACTACAGTGTAGAGATACTGGAAGACGAGTGCAGGTGGTTGTTAGAGAATAACTATTACTGAGCGTGACCATATGAGAGATCACTTGGATTTCTATTCAATTGTCAGTGATCATCTTGATGTTGTAGTTGTATGAATGATCCTTTGATCTAAGATGGTACTATTACTCGTAGTGAGGCTACTGGAGTTTGACTGACACATAAATATAGATCTCAATGAGCCTTTGTAGTAGATGTTGGCGATAGTTGGTCTACTATAGAAGTAAGATATGCATCAAGATGGGATCTATCGATCTTGATAGAGAAGAGTAGTCCTATGAGATTTGAGAGGCTATGTCCGAGAGTCTGTGACCACAATAGTGTGACTGATGGAAAATAATTTTCATAGAAATCATAATTGGACTTGAGCTGATTGAATTTATCATATGACTGATGATGAGATTTAACGATTTATCCATGACCTGCCATCTAGTCAGGACTCACGATAAAGAAATTGAATCATATGTTAACTACACCTTGAGGTTCTTTTCAGTTCTATTAGGTTGTCACTACATACTGCTAGGTATCACTAGTGGATTGTGAAAGCTCACTAGAGTTGTTTTGGATTGACAATCCTTGATGAGTTAGAGTGGAATTGTTCTGACTTATTGAAAAGAATTTCAATGATACTTTGATAGAGATCATTGTATATCTCACTACCAGATAGAATTGAACCTATGGGGTCACACAGCAAAGAGATTATACCTGAAATAAGTAATTAAGCTTGTGAAGTATCAATTGGGTTTAGAGAAACTCAATTGGGTTCAAGGTAACCTTGTTAGCACATGGTTGTATCAAATTTTCTCTTTATATTTGATTTTCTTATTTGATAAGATAATTCAAACTTAATTTTCTATTAATAACCTAAATAAATTAGATTCATTGGATTCCAATTGTTGGGTATCTAAGATTTTAGATCAAATGAATTTAGGGTGCAAGTCCTTAATTTATTTCCTTGATAGTTGTGATAGGGCACCACTTGATTTGATCAAGTTGCGCATGTTCCATCTTTAGAGGGTGTATGGATCCTTATTAGGGCATCCCTTAGGTACATTTTGGGGTGTGATTTAGTGGATGCAAGGGCTCCAAGAGTTGGCGCCTAGTAGGTTTCTTAAAATAAGTTAAATAACTTAAGTTATTAGGATTTCTAATACAAGTAGGACTTGTATTTGAGATTGAATAGGATTCCATCCTTATGTCTATTTAAAGGGGCCTCCCTGAAGGTCCCAAGGCATCACAACTAGTAGCCCCCATGCCCCTTGGGAGTGCCCCACACCCTCTCTTCCTCTCTCCCTCTCTTCTCCCTTGGTGCTTCAATGCCCCACCCCCTTTGGGCATCCTTCATCATCATGCTCATAAGGGCTTTGGGCATCCATTGTGTGCTGATTTTTCTTCATGGTAGCAGCATAAACCAAAAAGGGAAAGGCAAGGCAAGAAAAGAAGAAGAAGATCAAGAAAAAGATCAAAAAGTTGATCGCGATCCAGACTTCGTTCAGATTCATAGGCTGATTTTTTTTTATGAAGAAAAATCAACTTGAAGAGGACTGTTCCAGGCTGATCCTGAGTGGATACCCATAGAAGCTGGGTACTTGCATAGCTAAGAGAGATCCTCTTCTCTTTCAGATCCAGATTTGATGAAAGAAATTATGAAACAGATATGTGATTCGATCACATGTTAAATTTCAGCATTTGTTCAATTTCAGCATATGAAATAGATCTTTATGGTTTATATTTTATGCATGCATGATATAGATTAAAAGGAGTTTTAATCTTCTATTCTATTGTGACATTTAAAAAATAAAATTTTTGAAACATACATGCATGTCTCGACATAAAAATTTCAAGACAAAGCTAGTCCTACATGCCCACCAATTGATGGACATGCCCAACTTGATCAAATCAAATGGCACCCAATCAAAACTTTCAAGAAAATTAATTAAGGACTTGAATCCTTATTTCATTTGATCTAAAACCTTAGGCACCCAACAATTGGAGCCCATTGAATCTAATTCTTTTAGGTAATTAGCAAGTAATTAAATTTAAATTAATTTTATCAAATAAAAAATTCAAATGTAAAGAAAAAATTGGGTCCAACCATGTGCTAGCAAGGTTATCCTAAACCCAATAGGATTTCTCTAAATCCAATTGAGACTTCGTAAGTCCAATTGCATATTCCAGATCTAATCCCTTTGTTGTGTGACCCCATATGTTCAATTCTATCTGGTAGTGAGATATACAATAATCCTTATTATAGTATCATTGAAACTCTTTTCAATAGGTCAGAATAATTTTACTCTAACTCATCAAAGATTGTCAATCCTGAGCAACCCTAGTGAGCTCTCACAATCTACCAGTGATATCTAGTAGTATGTAGTGACAACCCAGTAGAACCAAAAATAACCTCAAGGTGTAGTTCACATGTGATTCAGTCCCTCTATCGTAAGTTCTGACTAGATAGTAGGTCATGGATAAATCATCAAACCTCATCATCAGTCATATGATAGATTCGATCAACTCGAGTCCAATTATGATCCTTATACAAACTCTTTTCCATCAATCACACTGTTGTGGCAATAGACTTTCGGACTTAGCTTCTCA
Organism: Elaeis guineensis; assembly: GCF_000442705.2. Classification (NCBI taxonomy): domain Eukaryota; kingdom Viridiplantae; phylum Streptophyta; class Magnoliopsida; order Arecales; family Arecaceae; genus Elaeis; species Elaeis guineensis. The sequence continues at coordinate 46,920,604 of NC_025995.2, read as the reverse complement.
AATTCCATAAGACTACTCTTTTCTATCAAGGTCAATAAATTCCATCTAAATGTGCACTCTACTCTTACAGCAGACCAACTGTCGCCAACATCCACTACAAGGGCTCATTGAGACCATCGCAGGTCAAAGGATCACTCACACAACTATAGCATTGAGATAATCATTGATGTTCAAATAGAAATCCAAGAGATCTCTTATATGGTCACACTCAGTACTAGTTATTCTCTAATAACTATCCGTACTCGTCACTCAATATCTCTATACTATAAATCAGAGACTCATTTATCCCGAAGAAAATGATCTGTGTGTCGGTCTATTTGAACTGATCACCATCTTCATGATGATACTATGATCAGAAGTATTTAGAAATTAAATATATGTCTCTAATTCTCAACACTTTGAGAATATGTATCGAAATATTAATTTCATGGATAATTCAAGGATACATCACACTTGAATGAAAAATAAACTTATCCTTTTATTGATCAAATCAATGTATTAAGTATAAAATTATGTCATAGCTTTATTACAATGTGTCAGTCATATTGGCTTCTAGGACATACATCTAACAATCTCCCACTTTGACTAAAGTTAATTGGCCACTAATTTAAGTTCCATCCTCTCAAGGTGGACTTTCATTTTTGGCTAGCTCAATTGCTTTATCAGCGGGTCTATCACGTTGTCCGTGGAGTCTACTCTTCGCACCTCGACATATTTTTTTCGAGGTGATCGCGTATGATATGATACCGTCATTCAATGTGCTTTGATTTCTTATGAGATCTCAGCTCCTTAGTAAGTACTATGGATCCATTATTGTCACAATAAAGTGGTATGGCATCAGATGTCATAACCCCAAGTTTCGCAACAAATTTTTTGATCCAGAAGCCTTCCTTTACAGCATCCGAAGCAGCAACACATTCAACCTCTGTGGTCGAATCTGCTATGATGGGTTGCTTAAAACTCTTCTAGCTGACTTCACCATCATTGCATACGAACACATATCCTGATGTAGACTTTCTATCATCAGGATTAGACATGAAGTCTGAATCAGTATACCCCTCGACTCGCAACTCAGAACCTCCTCTAAAAATCAAGAACAAATCTTTAGTTCTTCTCAAGTACTTAAAGATATTCTTCACAGCTATCCAGTGCTCCTTGTCTGGATTCAACTAATACCTTTTTGTGACACTCACAACAAGGGCAATATCAGATCGAGTACACAGCATGGCATACATGAGGCTTCCTATGGCTGGACTTAAGAAATCTTACTTATGCGCTGAATATTCTCAGATATGGTCAGACACATCGTCTTGGAAAGATGAATACCATACCTAATAGATAAAATTCTCTTTTAGAGTTTTTCATACTGAACCTCTTCAGCACCTTCTCTATGTACAGCTTTTATGACAAGCCTAGCATCCTTTTAGATCTATCCCTATAGACCTTTATTCCAAGAAGATAGGATGCTTCTCCTAGGTCTTTCATGGAGAATTCTTTGGACAACCATCTTTTGATCGTGGTCAACATAGAAATATCATTCTCAATGAAGAGAATATCATCTACGTATAATACAAGGAATGTTATTATGCTCCCACTGACCTTTCTGTATACACAAGATTTTTGTTTATTTTTGATGAAGTCAAACAATTTGATCACATCATCAAAATGATGATTCCAACACCGAGAAGCTTACTTTAATCCATATATGGATCTTTGCAGCTTACAGACTCTATGATCACCATCACCTAATGTAAAATCCAAAGGCTACTCCATATAGATATCTTTCTCAAGATATCCATTCAGAAAAGTACTTTTTACATCCATCTGCCAGATTTCATAATCATAATAAGCTGCAATAGCAAGTAGAGTGTGGATGAATTTCAGCATAGTTATAGGTGAAAAGGTTTCTTGATAATCAATGCCCTTATGCTGGCTATAACCTTTCACCACAAGCCTAGTTTTATAGGTCTCTATCTTTCCATTGACACCTATTTTTTTTTTTGTAGATCCATTTACACCCAATGGATACTATACCCTCAGGTGGATCCACTAAGGTCCATACTTGATTCGAATGCATCGAGTCAATTTCTGACTTCATTACATCTAACTATTTCTCAAAATCGATGTTAGACATCACCTCGTCAAAGGTATTAGGATCATCACTATAATCCTTATCTCTCATAAGGAACATTTTCTTTACTTTTTCCATAAGCATACCCATGTACTTTTCAGAAGGTCGAGAGATCTTGCTAGATCTATGAGGTGGTGAAGGAACGTCAACTACTAGCTTATGAATAATGAGTTTCTGAGGATCTATAGCTTTTTGCTCTTCAGAGATCTTCTCTTCGAGCTCAACTAACCTCCCACTACCACCATCCTGGATAAAGTGCTTTTCTAGAAATACAGCATTCTGACTCACAATAACATTGTGATCTTACGAAAAGTAAAAGTAGTATCCCATTAATTCTTTTGGATACCCTATAAAACAAGCTATTACAAATCTATCCTCCAATTTATCAGCCATTTATCTCTTGATATAGGTCGAACATCCCCAAGTCTTAAGATAACCTTGATTCAACTTTTTATCGTACCATATCTCATAAGATGTGGTAGGAATAGATTTTAATGGAACCCTATTCAAAAGGTGAATGGTAGTTAATAAGGCATGTCCCTAAAGATATAAGGATAGATCAGTGAAGCTCATCATAGATCTGAGCATATCTAATAGAGTCCTATTCCTCCTTTTGGATATCTCGTTAAGCTGAGATGTTCTAGGAGGATTCCATTGAGAGACTATACCATTTTCTTTGAGATATCTCAAAAATTTCTAACTAAGCTATTCACCTGCTCGATCAGATTAAAGAACCTTAATGGGCTTGCCTGTTTATTTTTCTACTTCATTTTTAAATTCTTTGAACTTTTCAAAGGTTTCAGATTTATATTTCATCAGAGACACATATCTATACCTAGATAAATCATCAGTAAAGATAATGAAGTAGCTATAACCATCCCTGACCTGCATATTAAATGGCCCATATATATGGATGTGTACCAGGGTAAGTAACTCAATGGCCCTTTTCCCATATCCTACAAAGGGTAACTATGCTATTTTTTCTCGAAGATAAAATTTACAAGCTAGATATGACTCTGGATGAAGAGAGTCAAGGATCCCATCATTTTTCAGTTTATTTATCCCATCCTCTCTAATATGGCCTAGTCTATGATGCCACAAGTACTTCTGATTAATTTCATCTCTAGGTCTATTTTTCAGTTTGTTTATCCTGGCCTGAATGTCTTCATCCATTTATTTTTTATAAGCAACTCTTTGCTCAGCAGTAGGATGATTTGATAACACTAGGGGTTTTTGATCAAGTACATGACCTAGTTTTTTAGAAGTCAAGACAATCCTAAGGTTTCTTAGTCAATCTTTATAATTTGTTCCGATCAAACATTGGATTCAAGGATGCAGGCTAGCAGATTTGAGGCTGACATCGTTTAACTGCAAGAGTAGAGATTCAAATTAGACTTTTGTACTTTAAAGTTATATTTGCTTTTAGAAACTTTAAGATACAAACAATAACTTTCACTAATTTTTTTGGATCCCTCCACTCCCCGGGTGGGAAACAAAAATCCTAATGTGACAAATAAATTTCTAATGAGTGCTGTGGTTCCACCGATGCCATATATCTCACATAACAATTATTGATAACATGCACACCGATGTGTAGACAACTCTTTGCCCAGATACTTCTCTAAGCATGTTGCAGCGACTTGGCCTCTAAGTCATGTGGGCTCACCTAACTATTATTGACCACACTCTTTGGTTAAGCCCGCTCTTTATTGGGCACCTCACCTAACAGTTATTAGGCCTAACCCCATCCTTATCCTGGAGCAACTCTTTGCTAATAGAGTAGTTGCATATTTTTGGTGCAACTGAACTACTGTGACCAGCTGAGAACAATCAACACCAGTAGCACGTCTGCACATCTACAATGGTGGAAGACCTATAGACTTAATATTTATGGAGAGGTTTAGATTTAGGTCTCATCTAATCAGTCATCATATGATCAATCTAATTAGCATGGGCTAAACCCAAATGCCAAAAAATCTTATTTAAAACTCAATCTTCCAAATTGATCAGGTAAGTGGAGATCCATGGGGATCCCCCATTGCTTTTCTTAAACACCAATAAATTGGTTAGGTCAGCTAACGGAACCAATTAAATAACCACCTCTCAATTACTTATTTTAGACAACAATAGGTCAGTTGGTCCAAATAGGTTAGCTCAAGTGAATCAGGCTCAAACCATCGAGCTGAATTAGGTTCTTAGGTTAATCGATTCTACATATGAGATTTTATCGATTTGATCAACCATAATTGTATGATCAAATAACTTAATTGATCTAACCATAATCAATACTTGGATTAGTTGATCAATTACTTAATCAAATTAAACCCATAATGTTCAAATAAAAAATCCTAGATGCAATCTAATTATATGACCTAATTTTTTATTTCTCCGTAATCAAAATTCTCATGAATAAACATAAATTTCAGATTCCAAAGTTAAATTTTAGATCTAAATTTTTTACATGAAAGGTAAGTTTAAAATCATGAAATAAATTTTTAGATTTAACATACAAATGTAGATCTCATATATGTATGTAAAATTTAGATCTAAACTAAAATTCAGATCATAACATGACATCATATATCTCATATATAAATAGAAAATTATTTTGGGAATAATTTTTTGACCTAAATATGCAATCATATATCTCAAATATGAATCATGAATTAGGTCAAATAAAATTTCAAATTTATGCATGCATCTACATATCGTATAATTATGAACTAGAAACCATTCTAGAATAAAATTCAGATCTATGCATGTTTTCATATATCAATAATATATTTTAAAATTAAATCTAAAATAAATTTAAAATTTAAAATACTTATCTATACATCTCATGTATCAAGAAAAAATCAGATTTTGAAACTTTTTTCGAAACATATATGTCAATTTCATGCATATGAAACTCATGGCTCTAATACCACTGTTAGAATTTTGATGTAGGGGCATGCATGTATGTTTCAATTCTTTTTTCTAAACATCATGATGAAATAGAATATTAAAATATATTTTAATCTACATTATGCATGCATAAAATAAAAAGTACTAGAATCTATTTCATATGCTGAAATTGAACATATGCTGAAATTGAATATGTGATCGAATCACATACCTGTTTCGTAATTTTTTTCTTCAAATATGGATCTGTGTCACAATCAACTCTTTGATCCTTTCCTTGATCTTCTTCTTCTCTTCTTCTCTTGCTTTTCTTCTCCAGATTATGGAGCAACCAGGGACTAAAAACCAGCAAGCAATAGGGGATGCCCAAACACCTTTGGGCATTGAAGATGGAGGATGCCCAAGGTATGGGCATTGGATCTCCAAGGGAGAAGAGAAAGAGGGGGCGGGGGCGTGGGCTCTTCAAAAGAGATGTGGGGCTACTGGTTGAAGTGCCTAGAGACCTTATAGAAGGTCTTTTTAAATAGGCATAAGGTTTGAATCCTATTCAAATCAAACAAGCACTTAATACAACTCTTACTTGCATTAGAATCCTTATTTTTTTAGTTATTTGACTACCTTTAGGATATCCTTTAGGCACTAACTATTGAAGCCTTTGCACCCACAAAAACACACCCAACATGGCACCCATGGGATGCCCAAAGCTGGTCCCACATGCCCACTAATTGATAGACATGCCTAACTTGATCAAATCAAGTGGCGCCCAATCAAAACTATCAAGAAAATTAATTAAGAACTTGAACCCTTAATTCATTTGATCCAAAATCTTAGGCATCCAACAAGTAGAGCCCAATGAATCTAATTTATTTAGGTTATTAGTAAATAATTAAATTTAAATTAATCTTATTAAATAAAAAATTCAAACATAAAGAAAAAATTGAGTCCAACCATATGCTAGCAAGGTTATCCTGAAGCTAATAAGGTTTTTTTAAACTCAATAGAGACTTCATAAGTCTATTTGCTTATTTTTGGTCTAATCTCTTAGTTGTGTAATCCCATAAGTTCAACTCTATCTGATAGTGGGATATATAATGATCCTTATCATAGTATCATGAAAACTCTTTTCAATGGATCAGAATAATTCTACTCTAACTTATTAAGGATTGTTGATTCTGAGCAACCCTAGTGAGCTCTCACAATCCACCAGTGATATCTAGCAGTATGTAGTGACAATCCAGTAGAACTGAAAAAAATCTAAAGGTGTAGTTTACGTATGATTCAGTCCCTCTATTGTGAGTCCCGATTAGATGGCAGGTCATGGATAAATCGTCAAACCTCATGATCAATCGTATGATATATTCGATCAGCTCAAGTCTAATTATGATCCTTATGAAAATTCTTTTTTATCAATCATACTGCTATGACTACAGACTCTTGGACTTAGTCTCTCAAATTTCATAGGACTACTCTTTTCTATTAAGATCGAGAGATTCCATCTTGATGCGCACTCTACTCCTACAGTAGGCCAACTGTCACCAACATCCACTATAAGGGCTCATTGAGATCATGTTTATGTGTCAGTCAAACTTCAGCAACTTCACTGCGAGCAGTCATACCATCGCAGGTCAAAGAATGATTCACACAACTACAGCATCGAGACAATCACTGATGATTGAATAAAAATTCAATTGATCTCTCATATGGTTATGCTCAGTACTAGTTATTCTCTAACAACTACCTACACTTGTCGCTCAGTGTCTTTATACTATAGACCTGAGACTCATCTATCCTGAAGAAAGTGATATATACGTCAGTCTATTCAGATCGATCACCATCCTCATGATGATACTATGACCGAAAGCATTTAGAAATTAAATACATCTCTAATTCTCAATACTTTGAGAATATATATCGAAATATTAATTTCATGGATGATTCAAGGACACATCATACTTGAATGAAAAATAAACTTGTCCTTTTATTGATCAAATCAATATATTAAGTATAAAATTATATCCTAGCTTTATTATAATATGTCAGCCATATTGGCTTCTAGAACATATATCTAACATGAAATTTTCTTAATCAAAAATGATATTCCTTACATTATAGGGAATAAAGATTTTACTATTATCATTGTTCTCCATAAAGGACTTAAAAAAAGCATCCCTCATCCTAGAGATGAAGATCTATAGAGATAGATCTAAGAGGCTGCTTGGGTTATCTCAATCCAATGTACATAGTGTTTATGAGTAGAATTTCTCTATCATATACACCATGTATGAGGCCGGATATGGTATACTCACTAGGATAATGAGTGGATACCTGCAACATTTGGGTGTGAATCACTGGAAGGTCATCCTTAAGTATTTGAGAAATACTAAGGACCAGTGACTCGATTATGAAGAATCTAACTTAAAACTTGTAGAGTATGACTTCAGTTTTTAGTTGAACATAATAATAGCAAGAATATGTTGGAATACATTCTTACACTAAATAATGAAAAAATTTGTAGAAAAAAGTTTCAAGCAAAAAAATTATAGCCAAATTCAAATTGCAACACTGAATGCATTATAGCATCCGATGCGTGCAAGGAAGCTATGTGATTGTATAGGTTCACTGACAAGCTAGAAGTGGCACCCTTCGATGATGGTTCTACTGTATTGTACAGCATCGGACCATAGCTCATGTTAAGGAGCTGAAGTCTTATTAACTTATCAAGTATTTTTCATCGCTACCATCTTATTCAAAAAATCTGTTAAGGTGATGTCAATCTTTAGAAGATCGATGGAAAGAAAAATCTGACCAACCCATTTACTAAAGCCTCAATATCTAGATGTTCTGAAATGATAAATTGAAGATGGATATATGATACTATACTGATTGGTTTTAATCCAAGTGAGAATTATTGGGAATTATATCTTAAAGTCAATCATTTGATGACTGTGCTAATTATAAATATATATAAATTGATCAATAATAAAAGTTATTTGGTTTTTTTCACCATACGATTATATCTTCTAATGAACTCCTATATTATGATAAAGTCCTTAGGATTACTTTGATCGATAAAGAAAGATTTATCATGTAGTCCTTATATTGGTTCGCAATCAAACGATACACTAATACTAGGATGATAGTGATATCAAGTGTAAGTCGTTGTATGCTATATGCATTGATTGTCCTCATAACCAAATGGGTGGAGACACTGGTATGGCCTGCAGGTGAGATGTAGAAATACATCATCATAGAATGTGATCAATTGAAGAGCACTCTGCTATCAAAGGCAGCTCGCAAAGGGTATAGATATAAGTGTCCCTCTGACTTGAGATCACCATGATGATTTGCAAGCAACTCACTGTACTTTGGTTCGGACTATCTGAGTTTATAATTCAATGATGAAAGATTTTTGGGTACAGTCAAGTACTTATCAAGTCAATGCGTGAGTCAAGATGGGATTGATCCCTCTGAATTAGTAGGAGTTAATGTATCAATATATTTCAATTTAGAAAAATCTGAGCTTGGATAATCCATATGATGGATTTGAAAGATTAGAATACAATGTGGATGACTTATCTAAAATTGACAGTTAAATCTTAGGTTATCCTTGAGCATTAGGGTCAAAGGGATAAATTATACGATAACCATACGCTAGTAGGTTCTTGAATGTTGCTTCGCCATCATTTGACCTATTTGGACATCGGGTCACCATTGCTAGATGGTTACATTGATTAGTTTAAAAATTTATTCCTATACTACTAGCTTAGGATCAAACCTATAGGGTCATACTCAAAAAAAATTTTTGATTGATCATATGGTTGATCAACGATTGAGAATCGTTCAAGGACTTAATCATCAATTCGATTGATGGTTAACCTTATGTAAAAATTATAATAAATTTATTCATCAAGTGTTAGTAAATTAATAAAAGATTAAGTAATAATTAGATTATTGATTAACTTAATTTGATTGAGCAAAGAGGATTAAATAAAATCTAATTGAATTAGATTTAATTAGATTTGATCCGATTAAGTTATGAGATGATCTAATCGCTAAGGGAGAATTATCCCTGATTTGATCATGATTTTGATTCAATCAATTTTTAATTTGATTAAGATTTAATTTATGAACCTAATTAGATTAGGTTTCATATATTTTATTTGGACTAAACTAGATGTGATTTGGTTTAGATTCAAATAAGAAAATTAAGAGTCCATATAGCATTGGACTCTTCTCCCTTGTGCACCAAAACTTGGTGCCACTTTTCTCTTTGTACAAAATTATTTTGTATGAGTTTCTTTCATGCCAAAGAGATCTTTCCCTTCTCTACCTCACATCCAAGTTTGGCTAAGATTTGGTTTTAAATGGTATGTTCAAATGTGATTTGAATTGGATACCATATAGATAATGTTTGACATTATCTACAAAACCTTGCCGCCAACTTATTTTTTTCTCCTTATGTGTGCAATATTTTAAGGAGATTTTTGCCATGAGAAATTAGTTGGAGAATTGATTTACTGTAAAAAAAATATGGAAAGGGGCATCCCATATTTTTTGGGGCTTGTATTGGCATGCATTGTGAAGGGAAGCGATATCTTGTAAGAGTCTATGATCTCTAGGACTCTTCACCCTATCTTATTACATGCTAATAAAAAGGGATTTATTCTTTTATTTTGTATGTGTAAGAGGCCAGAGAAAAGGACTTTCATAGTAAGAAGTCCTTGGGTATGGGTTCATGGTGTGAAAAGAGAAGGAGAGTCCTCTTCTGTTTGGGTGTGCACAAAACCTGAGTTCTAGGATTTTATTCCTCAGGGTTTAGGAAGAGAGAAAAAAATAAGAAAAAAATTATTTTCTTCTCTATCTTTCTTTTACCTCTTCATCTATTTTAGAAGTCTATCTTCAATCTTTGAAAAAGTTTTAGAGATTTAAAAAAAGAATCTAGATCAGCCAAAGAGAAGGTCTTCGCGTGAACTAGCTTTTCTGAGAAGACCGATCAAATTGGGACTTCGAGTGGATTTTTTGTAGAGGTCGGACACATATGTGGCTGCAAGCAACTAGTAAGAATCTTTTTCACCATATCTATCAACAGCGACGATCATCGATCCACACTTAGGTATCGAGTTCTGAACTCAGATAGGTGTAGATCTGATCTACTTCATACATCCATGCATGCAGATTTTATCGTCTGAATTTTTCAGATTTTATATACAACATATCATGTCATAAATCTTAGAGTAGGTTGATTTGATGATTTGATCATATGCTGTTAGATGTGTGTCCTAGATGCCAGATTGGCTGACACATTTTTATATAAATCTAAGGACAAATTTATAATTTTTACTATAAATCAATAAATGGGTTATTCTTCTTGATGCAAAAATTTAGTGCAGGGGCAAAATGGTAATTTTAAAACTTTTTCAAAATTACTATTTTACAGTGGAATTATTAATTAATCTCATTAATTAATACTAATTAATCCTACACTAGGATCTAAATATGATACAACAGCATGCATTTAAATTTGAAATTCAAATTTGAATCAGTAAATATTTTACAGTACTGTGTTCAGAACATATCACCTTTTACGGGTAGTCGATCATCGCAATCTGATCACCGTCGGGGGGCTCTGATCATCACATCACAGCCACACAAATATCTGGCCTCTACGGATCGTCCACACGAAGATCCCATCTGATCAGCTCCTCACGAACGCTAGTTCGTGATTCCACCCTTTTGATGGCAGATGTTGATCGAACTCCTTCGATCGATGTGTGCCGACTTCTCGGATGCTCCGGATCATCTGCACAGTTGCTTGAGAGGCTGATGGATCTCTTCCTAAAATTTGGTGGACTCACGACACTCGTGGCACACCAATCTCACTTCCCGAACCCTAGGTAGAAACCCTAGGGTACACACCAAAAACCCTACGCCCAATTTTCTCTCTTTTCTTTCTTTTTCTCTCGAAAGGTTTTGGACCTTCACCTTGTGCAGAAGCCTTCCTCATGCCCCAAAGTTTCTCTCCTAAAATTTCTACGCACGTCCCACCTTTCTCTTCTTTTTAAAACAACGTCGAACGTGTCTTATCCGCGTGAGAGGATAAAGACAAGAGGTTACACATTTGAATTCAAATCAAATTTGAATTCAAACGAAAACCAACTTATCCCTATCCTTTTGGGCGTGAGAATAGAAGGGGCATGGCTCTTTGTGCATGGAAAATGTTTCATGAGAAACCTTTTCTCGTGTAAGTAATGTGGCGCACAAAATGGATAAGGATGAAAGGGCAAGTGATAAGTTATCCATTCAAATTCAAACATGCTTTGAATTTGAATGGCTAACTAATTATTTTATCCATCCATATGGTGCACAAATGAGGGCGTGGGGAAGGGTTTTGCATGAGAAAAATTTCACGAGAAGTTTCTTCTCGTGAATTCAAATGGGTGCAAGGAAGTTGGGTGTTGCAGGAAATTTAAAACAAGGTGGTTTGATTCGAATTGAGCCAACCTAGTTTAAAATAGGTCAAGCACAATTAGACCAGATTAAACTCAACATAATTAGGCTTAATTAGGCTCAATAAAATTTTAATCAAATCAAGAATTAACTAAATCTAACCCCTGATCAAATCAGGGACTAAACCACCTTAGCAATTAGGTCAACATTTAACCTAATCGGGTCAATCCAAACTGAATCCAATTCAATTGGACTTGATCCAAAAATAATTACTCAATCAAATTGAGTTAATTAGTGATTAAATTACTAATTAAATCTCTCATAAATATTGAGTCCAAATCCGATGGGCAATCAGGCATCAGAGACCATTGATATGAAACCCTGATCAAAGAGTTCAAATTTTAAATTCAAAATTTGAAATTCAAAATTTTGACCCCGGTACCCAAATGTTGCTCCTAGATTGATTTTGATGATTACAAAGCAGATTGAAGGGATACAAATAATTTTAAAATGAAAAAGTCCTTATGCTCTTCAAGGGCAAAATCATAATTTCACTAAAATCCTGATTTGATAGTACCATTTGGTAGAACAAATGATTTGTAAACTATTGGTGAAAATTTCATTGTATTTGGACTTATATTTTTGAAGTTATGAAGGTTTGAAGTGCATGAGTCGACTCATGAGTCAACTCATGGCACTATAAGCTGAATGGCACGCAAAAAATTCCCATGGCACGCTGGATTTTTGACTTGGCATGACTTGTGAGTCGACTCATGAGTCGACCCACAAGGCATGAGTCGACTCATGAGTCGACCTCTGCTGATTTGAGCCAAAAAATCCAGAAATCAGACCTTCTGGTCTGTGCAACAGAAGTCGACTCATGAGTCGACTCCTGATGCATGAGTCGACTCATGAGTCGACCCCTGCGACAGAAAATGTCAGCAACGGTTATTTTTTTGCCCGTTTTAATTGCCATTTATGCTACCTAAAATTGCTCTAACGGCTCTTTATCTACCTAAATTATTTTCTCTTGCTTCTAATGCTACAAAATGCTTAAAATGGTGAAAGAAATTGCAGATTAAATAGCGGATCAAACGTGAAATCAAAAAGAGAGAAGAACAGAAGAGAGGATCCAAATTCTGCATGAAAAAGCCTGAGATCAACGAAAAATCCAAAAAGAAAAAGAGAGAGGATCCATAATATACCAGAGAGATTGTGAAAGAGAAAAGCAAGATCTTTCAAGGAGAGAATTCTTCACGCCTATTGTTCAACCTTGATCTAGAGATCGTTTCAAAGCTTTCAAAAGATCTTCAATCAACAATCAACCTCTTCTCAAGCATTCAAGCGTTCATCCACTTTGAGAAAATTCGAAAAAGGGGTTCTTCATTTGAGTAAAGCTTTTATTGTTATATTCGCTCATTTAAGGAGCTGTTATTGTATTAATCTGTGCTCAAAATTTTCTAACTCTTTGTGAGTTTTTGTTCTTATTTTTGGAGGATTTCCAAAACAAGGAAAGGTTGATCCGAACCTGAAATCGGAGTGTTTTGGGTTTACTTGTACCCGGGAAACAAGTGATCTAGCTTGGGATAGCTAGTGTTAGAGTTTCCGATGTTTTGTATTCGGATTGAATACAAAGGATAATGGATTGAAATTCCCAAGTAGGATCTTGGGGAGTGGATGTAGGTGCAAGGTTAGCACCGAACCACTATAAATCCTTGTGTTTGTGGTGTGCTTTATCTCTTCACTTTATTTCTTTATTATATTCTTGCATTCCTGCCTTAGGGAATTAATATTGAATTAAAGTCTTTGTTTTGTTCTTCATAAGTAATCTGTTGGGCTTAAAATTTTTTAGAAACCCAATTCACCCCCCCTCTTGGGTTGCATAGTTGGGCAACAAGTGGTATCAGAGCCGGTGCTCTAGCCCTTCTTTGATCTAATAATCAAAGAGCCAAAGATCTATGGCAACCCATGTTGGTACTTCTCTAGCCGAGGGGCAATCAACAAACCGACCTCCACTTTTCAATGGGTCTAATTACACCTATTGGAAAGCTCGGATGAAGATTTTCATATAAGCACTCGACTATGATATGTGGAGTATCATAGTGAATGGTCCTCACACACCCACCAAGATTATAGATGGTGAGGAGTCAACCAAACCCGAGAAAGAATGGGATGAGGTTGACAAGAAATTGGCACAATTAAATGCCAAAGCCATGAATGTTCTTTATTATGCACTAGATGCAAGTGAATTTAATCGCATTTCTACTTGTGCATCTGCTAAAGAAATATGGAATAGGTTAGAAGTAACCCATGAGGGAACAAATCAAGTAAAAGAGTCTAAAATAAACATGCTTGTACATAAATATGAATTGTTCAAAATAGAGCATGATGAGTCCATAACTGCTATGTTTACTCGTTTTACTGATATAATCAATGGTTTAAAGAGTCTTGGCAAATCTTATACTAACAGTGAACTTGTAAGGAAGATTCTCAGGTCACTGCCAAGAACTTGGGAAGCCAAAGTGACTGCCATCCAAGAAGCAAAGGACTTGAACACTCTACCTCTAGAAGAGCTTCTTAGATCCTTGATGACTCATGAACTTAGCATGAAGCAACATCAAGAGGATGAAGTCAAAAAGAAAAGAACCATTGCCCTCAAATCCACAACTTTGCCTGATTATGAAACAGATGAATCTGAAGATGAAGAACAGGATGAAGAGATGGCTCTCATCACCCGAAAATTTAAGAAGTTTCTAAGAAAAAGGAAACAGGGGATGAGAAAGAAATTCACAAAAGGGGATCAAAGCAAAGAAAAGAAGAAAGATCAACCCCCTATATGCTACGAGTGCAAGAAGCCAGGACATTTCAGATCCGAATGTCCACAATTGAAGAAAGGTCCAAAGAAGTTCAAAAAGAAGGCAATGATGGTGACCTGGAGTGCGAGTGATGACTCAAGCTCCGACGAGAAAACCTCAACAGAACAAGCCAACCTGTGCCTGATGGCACACGAAAATGAGGTAACTTCTGAATCCACTAGTGAATTTACTTTTGAAGAATTGCATGAAGCATTCTATGATTCAATTGATGAATTAAAGAAACTAGGGAAGAAAAACAAAGAGCTGAAATTGGAAAATCAGTCCTTAGTGAAACAAGCTGAAAATCTTTCAATTGAAAAATTCACCTTGATTCAAGAAAATCAAAACTTAAAGGATGAAATGAACAAGCTGAAATCTATAGTAGATAAGTTCACCTTAAGTTCAAACAAACTAAATATGATCCTTGAAAATCAGAAAGCTATATATGATAAGACTGGACTTGGTTATAAACCCCTGAAGAAACAAAAATTTTTGAAGGATATTTATGTAAATTATTCAAGTAACAAGTCTACAAATATTACTTGTTTTAAATGTGGAAGAATAGGACATAAATCATACACATGTCTTATTAACAAATATGCAAACACAAAGAAAATATGGGTTCCAAAAGGAACCATTCTGACTAACCTGAAAGGACCCAAGAAAGCTGGGGTACCTAAGACAGAAACGTGATCTTTGCTTGCAGGTGTGTCTAGCATCCCAAGAAGGAAACAGGAAATGGTATCTTGACAGCGGATGCTCGAGACACATGACTGGTGATGAATCACAATTCATCACGCTTGATGCTAAGGATGGAGGGATGGTCACCTTTGGAGATAATGGCAAAGGAAAGATCATCGGAATAGGTAACATTGGTATCACTCCCTCCAAATACATTGAGAATGTTTTATTAGTTAAAGGTTTAAAGCATAACTTACTTAGCATTAGTCAATTCTGTGATAAAGGGTATAAAGTAAGTTTTGAATCATCTGTTTGCATTGTGACGAGTCCTATTAACGATGGCATTAAATTTATTGGACATAGGCATGGAAATGTTTATATGGTAGACTTGAATGATTTAACAAAATTAGACATGCAATGCCTAGTTTCCTTAAATGCTAAAATAAATGAGACTAGTTGGCTGTGGCATCGTAGACTTGCACACATTAGCATGCATTCTCTCTCAAAATTAATTAAAAAGGATTTAGTTCTCGGTTTGCCAAAACTGAATTTTGAAAAGATAGAATTTGTGATGCATGCCAATTAGGTAAACAAACTAGAGTATCATTTAAACCCAAAAACACTGTTTCAACTTCTAGATCTTTAGAGCTCTTACATATGGATTTATTTGGACCAACTAGAACCACTAGTCTAGGAGGAAAACGATATGAATTTGTAATAATAGATGATTACTCTCGTTTTACTTGGGTTTTCTTTTTAGCTCACAAAAATGAAACTTTTCATATTTTCACTAAATTTCATCGAAAAGTCTCTAATGAAAAAAGGTTTTCAATTCAAAATATTAGAAGTGATCATGGAACTGAATTTGAAAATCAAGATTTTGAAAATTTTTGTGATGAAAATGGAATTGGCCATAACTTCTCTGCTCCTAGGACACCCCAACAGAATGGGGTAGTAGAAAGGAAAAATAGAACCTTAGAAGAAATGGCCCGTACCATGCTTTGTGAAAGCAACCTTCCAAGATATTTTTGGGCGGAAGCTATTAACACAGCATGTTACATTTTAAATCGTGCTTTAATTAGACAATTTTTAAAGAAAACCCCCTATGAACTTTGGAAAGGAAGAAAACCAAATATTGCATATTTTCATATTTTTGGTTGCCGATGTTTTGTATTAAAAAATGGCAAAGAAAAACTTGGTAAATTTGATGCAAAATCAGATGAAGCAATCTTTCTAGGTTACTCCTCCACTAGTAAAACATTTAGAGTGTTCAACAAAAGAACTTTAGTAGTTGAGGAGTCCATACATGTTGTTTTTGATGAATCTAATGATCTTCCTTCAAGGAAGAATGAGGGTGTTGATGATGCAGAGCCACTAATAGAAGGTATGAAGGAGATCACTCTGAAAGACTCAGCAACTCCAGAAGACAAGGATCAAGAAGACAAACAAAATGAGAAAGGTGAAGAAATTCAAGAACAACCTCAAGGTACAAATGACCTACCCAAGGAATGGAGGTATGTTCACAACCACCCTAAGGAGTTAATTATTGGTGATCCTATGCATGGGGTAAAAACCCGTTCTTCACTTAGAGATGTACTTAATCATTGTGCATTTGTATCTCAACTTGAACCTAAAACTTTTGAAGAAGCTGAAAATGATCATAACTGGATTAATGCTATGCAAGAAGAACTTAATCAATTTGAAAGAAATAATGTTTGGACCTTAGTAACAAGACCTAAAGATTATTCAATAATTGGCACAAAATGGGTCTTTAGAAATAAATTAGATGAGCATGGAAATGTAATTAGAAATAAAGCAAGACTGGTTGCTAAGGGATATAATCAAGAAGAAGGAATTGATTTTGATGAAACCTTTGCACCTGTTGCTAGATTAGAAGCCATTAGACTTCTACTTGCTTATGCTTGCTTTATGAAATTCAAACTATTTCAAATGGATGTTAAAAGTGCATTTTTAAATGGATATATTTCTGAAGAAGTATATGTAGAACAACCCCCTGGATTTGAAAATCATGCTTTTCCCAATCATGTCTTTATATTAAATAAAGCTTTATATGGTCTAAAACAAGCACCTAGAGCATGGTATGAAAGGCTAAGCAAATTTCTACTAAATAATGGTTTCTCAAGAGGCAATGTAGATACAACCCTATTTATTAAAAGAAACCAAAATGATATGCTAATTATACAAATTTATGTTGATGACATAATTTTTGGGTCTACTAATGAATCCCTTTGTCAAGACTTTGCTAAGCTTATGCAGGGAGAGTTCGAGATGAGCATGATGGGAGAACTCACCTTCTTCCTCGGACTCCAAATCAAACAATCAAAAGAGGGAATCTCCATCACCCAAAGCAAGTACACCAAGGAACTACTCAAAAGATTTGGAATGGAGAACTGCAAACTAATTGGCACACCAATGAGTCCCTCATGTAAGCTTGACAAGGATGATGAAGGTAAAAGCGTAGACTTAAAATACTATAGAGGTATGATTGGCTCATTATTATATCTAATTGTAAGTAGGCCTGATATCATGTTTAGTGTTTGTTTATGTGCTAGATATCAATCTAATCCTAAGGAATCTCATTTGAATGCTGTTAAAAGAATCCTTAGATACTTAAATGGTACACAAACTATAGGGTTATGGTACTCTAAGGACTCACAAATTAATTTGTTAGGATATTCAGATGCTGATTTTGCTGGATGTAAATTAGATAAAAAAAACACAAGTGGAACTTGCCAATTTCTTGGAGTAAACCTAATCTCATGGTTTAGCAAGAAACAAAATTCGGTGGCACTGTCTACGGCTGAGGCCGAATACATTGCAGCCGGAAGTTGTTGTGCTCAAATCTTGTGGATTAAGCAACAACTCGAAGATTTTGGAATCAAACTTAATGAAACACCAATAAGATGTGACAACACAAGTGCCATAAATCTATCTAAAAATCCAATTCAACACTCAAGATCTAAACATATTGAAATAAGACATCATTTCATAAGAGAACATGTTCAAAACAAAAATATAATTCTTGAATATATTTGCACTGAGAATCAATTAGTCGATATCTTTACAAAGGCCCTTAGTGAGGATAGATTCTGTGAAATTAGGAGAAATCTAAGAATTCTAGATCCATTTGCCTAAAATTTCTCAATTTTCAAAGAATTGATTAGAGCTCAATTTTCAACATCCATCCTGGTCCCAAAAGCTCAGATTTATCATTCTAAAAACTTATCATTGAGCAAAATTCCTTCACTCAAAATTTCAAATTTTTCTAGAATTTATTCACATTTTTCCTGATTTTTTGAACTTCATGAGTCGACCCCCATGAGTCGACTCAATGGCAAACTTGTAAATCCCACCAACTTTCAACGGGTTCATTGTTTTTATAAGGGTTACTATTTGTGAGACGACTCATCTTCCTATCGTTCTTCTTCCAAAAAGCCGTCTTCTCCAACTCTTCTTGCTCCAAATCCAAGGATCAATTTTGAGGCAATTCTCCCTCCTCCTCTCCACCAAAAATTGCCTCCTTCAAAAAGATTTTCTGTGCTTTCTCGCTTTGCTTGGCGTGGTTGGAACGTGCCCTAGCACTACACCGAACTTCCAAAATCTACTTCTTTTTTCCACTAAAATTCCTCTTTACTCTCTTGTGATCTCTCCTCCACTCAATTCAAGTCTTCTTGTCTGCTACTTTATTGGATATGGCTCCAAAGATGAAACTTTCCCAAAGAAGGAAATCAATCCGTGAGCCTGAGGAAATTGTACGAAAGAAAAGGCATGCTCAGTCTTCCAGTGTTCCCACTCCAGTTTCAGTACCTGCTCAAGGTCCCTCTCAATCCTCCATAAGCCCCAGTGTGAATCCTCTTTCTGATAGAAAAGTAGAAACCGAGAAAAATATAGATTTTCGGTTCTTTGAGAAAGAAGGCTTTACTTTTGCAAGTCAGATCAAAAATCAAGGATTGGAACTTTACTGCTCCCTTAAGGAAGTCACCTATGTTGATCTAGTTAGAGAGTTCTATCAGAACCTAAATTATGGAAATGGGTCAGTGACTTCAACTGTAAAGGGAATTGACATATGCTTGGATTCTAGGATATTGGGAGAAATACTTCAGTTGTCTTGTGAAGGATATTCATATATGGAACTCTCAATTAAAGAAGAAGGGATCAGAATTATCTTAGGAGAAGCTTTTTTAGGAAGTTTAAACAAATTGGAAGCAAAGCTATTATCCATTGAGATGAGGGTCCTGCATCAGATTGTAACAAAACTCTTCTTTCCTAGGAGTGGTAGGCATGATCTACTATCTGGCAGAGATGTATGTGTCATGTTTCATAGCATCACTCAGACCCCCCTAAACCTCCCTGCACTTATGATAGAGGCCATGAGAGAAACTTTGAAAGATCCAAGGCACACTTGCCTTATGGTATGGCCCTTACTAGAGTATTTAGGAGGTTTGGAGTTAGCTGTGAGGGGGAGGCACCTACCAAGCTCTCACATGTGGACACTTTCAACCAACACAGCCTGCACCGAATGGGAATTACAAAGACTGTTGGTGGTTGGATCAAGGGCTCTGAAGAAAGAACTGAGGATAGAGCTGAAACAAGAGCTGAAGACAGAACTGAAGGCAGAGTAGAAGAAGAAGGTCCATCTTCTCCTGTACATGACTTCAGGGCAGCTTCACCAGATACCCAGTTCATTCCTGATACTGAGGCTGGCCCTTCTGAGTTTACTAAGATGCCCACACTAGTGTATCAGCCAGAGAGCAGAGCACCTCATTCAGAGTTCAGACTGGCTGATGATCAGATCGAGCATATTTCTCAGCGTGTGACTTCTTTGCTGTCTAGCCAGTGGAGTAGTACTTCTTTTGCACCTGGAGCTACCTCTTCTGATCAGACCATTACTCCCCACATCTCCACTGTATTTCAGATGATTTCAGATCAGTCCGTCAGGATACAGCAGCTTGAGGACACAGTCTGGAGACTGACTGGCAGAGTTCTTGACTTGCAGGGGCAAGTCCTTGCATTGGCCCATCCCCAACCACAGGAGTCTACTATTGAGGTCACAGACCTCACTGCAGAGGCTGGCAGGCTCAGAGGAGCACTAGAAGGTGGATATGAATTACTGAGGAAAGAGATCCGAGGATCGAGTGAGCATGCTACCACCCAGTTCACTGCTCTACTTCAATCTGTTTCCAGAGCACTGAACGTACTTGATTCTATTAGACTCACCCTTTCTGTATCAGCCCTAGCATCTCAGCGTTCTCAGCCACCCAGTTTATCTCACTCTCTTGCTCGTGGCAGAGGCAGACGGGGTAGAGGACGCACTTCTGATCCATCATCTCCTCACCCTATATCTGATGACTCCGATCATTGACTTATCTTGATCTTTACTAGGTCCTAGGAGTTAGTATCTTGTTCTAGGATCTATACCTTGAGGCCATGTATTGACAATTAGCTGGTTGAATTTTATTTTTAAGAACTATGTATTGAAACAATTATGATATTAATGGAATCATCTTTTACCTATATTTCTACCTCTTTGTAATGATCATATTTTGGTTATATATATTCTTCTTGTTGAAAAATTGTCTTCTCCTTGTTGTTGTTTGCTGTTGATAATTGCTATATTAAGGGGGAGCAAACATCTGTGAAAAACTCTAAAGAGGAAGAAATTAAAGAATATTTCAGAAAAAGAAAAGGAAGAGTTAACTATGTTTGATGATGTCAAAAAGGGGGAGAAATTAAACAAAAATTGAAATTAGACAAAAAGCAAAACCCTAAATTATGAGAAAAAGGGAGAGAAATTAAACAAAAACAAAGATTGGAAGATTAAAATAAATATTGGAGAAATTAAACAAAAATAAGGATTGAAAGATTAAACAAAACTTTGAGAAATTTGGTATCAAAATTTGGTATCAGACAGAACTTAAACAAAAAGTCATCCATCAAAAGCAAAATCATAAGTACAATGCAAATAAGTTTTTTTTATATGCTCTGATATATTTCAAAATTCAAACTTGCTCTGATACATCTTTTAAAATTTTATTCACCTTGATACATCTTAAGAAATTTGTTTTACTCTGATACACCCTACAATTTCTTTTAACTTGCTCTGATACATGATAAAATTTAATCCGATACAGTGTGAAGGTTTCTCTGATAAATTATAACATTTGCTCTGATACAGTGTGAAATTTTCTCTGACATTTGCTCTAATACAGTGTGAAATTTTCTCTGATATATTATAAAATTTTCTTGCTCTGATACATTGTAAAATCTTTTCTGATAACATTGTAAAAAAAAAATTATTTTTCTTGCTCTGATACATTGCAAAATTTATTTCTCTTCTCTTGCTCTGATATATCTTGAACTCAAAATGATCTAATACCCTTTTCAAATCTTTAAGAAAATGGACAAACTATTTTTGCATTTATATTACATGCCAAAAGAATCATACTCTTTTCAAGCATATACACCTATAATGGATTCTTTTGAAATTAATGCATTAACATAAATATTTTTGTTCAAATGTTTTGTCATCATCAAAAAGGGGGAGATTGTTACTCCTAGATTGATTTTGATGATTACAAAGCAGATTGAAGGGATACAAATAATTTTAAAATGAAAAAGTCCTTATGCTCTTCAAGGGCAAAATTGTAATTTCACTAAAATCCTGATTTGATAGTACCATTTGGTAGAACAAATGATTTGTAAACTATTGGTGAAAATTTTATTGTATTTGGACTTATATTTTTGAAGTTATGAAGATTTGAAGTGCATGAGTCGACTCATGAGTCAACTCATGGCACTATGAGCTGAATGGCACGCAAAAAATTCCCATGGCACGCTGGATTTTTGGCTTGGCATGACTTGTGAGTCGACTCATGAGTCCACCCACAAGGCATGAGTCGACTCATGAGTCGACCTCTGCTGATTTGAGCCGAAAAATCCAGAAATCAGACCTTCTGGTCTGTGCAACAGAAGTCGACTCATGAGTCGACTCCTGATGCATGAGTCAACTCATGAGTCGACCCCTGCGACGGAAAATATCAGCAACGGTTATTTTTTTGCCCATTTTAATTGCCATTTATGCTACCTAAAATTGCTCTAACGGCTCTTTATCTACCTAAATTATTTTCTCTTGCTTCTAATGCTACAAAATGCTTAAAATGGTGAAAGAAATTGCAGATTAAATAGCGGATCAAACGTGAAATCAAAAAGAGAGAAGAACAGAAGAGAGGATCCAAATTCTGCAAGAAAAAGCCTGAGATCAACGAAAAATCCAAAAAGAAAAAGAGAGAGGATCCACAATATACCAGAGAGATTGTGAAAGAGAAAAGCAAGATCTTTCAAGGAGAGAATTCTTCACGCCTATTGTTCAACCTTGATCTAGAGATCGTTTCAAAGCTTTCAAAAGATCTTCAATCAACAATCAACCTCTTCTCAAGCATTCAAGCGTTCATCCACTTTGAGAAAATTTGAAAAAGGGGTTCTTCATTTGAGTAAAGCTTTTATTGTTATATTCGCTCATTTAAGGAGTTGTTATTGTATTAATCTGTGCTCAAAATTTTCTAACTCTTTGTGAGTTTTTGTTCTTGTTTTTGGAGGATTTCCAAAACAAGGAAAGGTTGATCCGAACCTGAAATCAAAGTGTTTTGGGTTTACTTGTACCCGGGAAACAAGTGATCTAGCTTGGGATAGCTAGTATCGGAGTTTCCGACGTTTTGTATTCGGGTTGAATACAAAGGATAGTGGATTGAAATTCCCAAGTAGGATCTTGGGGAGTGGATGTAGGTGCAAGGTTAGCACCGAACCACTATAAATCCTTGTGTTTGTGGTGTGCTTTATCTCTTCACTTTATTTCTTTATTATATTCTTGCATTCCTGCCTTAGGGAATTAATATTGAATTAAAGTCTTTGTTTTGTTCTTCATAAGTAATCTGTTGGGCTTAAAATTTTTTAGAAACCCAATTCACCCCCCCCTCTTGGGTTGCATAGCTGGGCAACACCAAAATGTGTGGAACTCATGATTAGAGAATCCTAATTCTCCATCATAGAGTCTCAGATAGATAAGACTCATAATCAGCCATCAGATCAGAAAGGAACCTCTAATGTGTGTGACCCCGCAGGTTCGAACCTAAACCGATAGCACAGGAACCAATTCCTGTACTAATCGAAGTGACCATCTAGCAATGGTACCCGACGACCGGATAGGTCGAATAATTGCAATCGCAACATTCAGAACCTACGTGAATATGGTTACCGTATAATTCATCCCTTTTGACCCCTGTGTTTAGGATGACTCAGGGTTAAACTGTCAACCCTGATGATATCATCCGAATCGTGCTCAACTCAATTAGTCCTGTGACTCCTCACTAGGACTACCCTGGCCAAGGTTTTGCTAAATTGAAACATGACTGTACACAGCTCCTAAACTGGAGTGGTCAATCCCATCTTGACACACGCACCGACAAGTCAAGTACTTGACTACACCCAGCAGCCTTCCGTCACTGAATTAGAAATTCAGGTAGTCCAGTGCCTAAGTGCAGTGAGTTGCTTGCAAGTCACCGTGGCGGTCTCAAGTCGGAGGGACATTTATACCCATATCCCATCGGAGCAAATCTTGACAGCAGAAATAGCTCTGGAGTTGGTCACATTCAGTGCAGATGTACCATTACATCTCACCTGTATGCCATACCAGTGTCTCCACACTCTTTGGTTATGAGGACAACCAACCCATATGGCACACAATGACCTATGCTCGATAAAAGTTGTCATCCTTGGTAACAACGTATCATTTGGTCGCGAACATGTTTAAGGACTAAGCGACAAATCCTCCTTTGTCGAGTCTAAATAGTCCTAAGGACTTCACCACAACACAGGAGTTCATTAGAAGATGAAATATTTGTGATGAAAAAATACCAAAATAACTTTTATTTATTTATAATTCATGTACTAATACAAAAAGGAGCACAACCGTCAACAGACTGACGATTGGCTTTGGGACACTATTCCCAACAATCTCCCACTTTGCCTAAAGCCTATCGGTGCGGTATCTAATACCCATCTTCGACTTGTAGTCGTTGAACTCCTTCACCGTAATGGCTTTAGTAAATGGGTCGGCCAGGTTCTCCTTCCCGTCGATCTTCTGAAGGTCGACGTCACCTCGATCCATGATCTCCCGGATGAGATGGTAGCGGCGCAGAATATGCTTCGTCCGCTGGTGTGCCTTTGGTTCCTTCGTCTGAGCAATGGCTCCAGAGCTGTCGCAGTAGAGCAGAACTGGACCAACAAGGGAGGGTGCTACTCCGAGCTTGGTGATGAATTTCCTCAGCCACACCACTTCTTTGGCAGCATCTGATGCAGCAATATACTCCGCCTCGCATACTGAATCAGCCACAGTGTGCTGCTTGGAACTCTTCCAGCAGACAGCCCCACCATTAAGGGTAAAAATAAATCCTGACACACTCTTGCTATCATCGCGATCAGACTGGAAACTAGAGTCTGTAAACCCTATAAGTCTCAAGTCTGATTCACCATATATAAGCCACTGGTCCTTAGTATTTCTTAAATACTTCAGGATGGTTTTAACAACATTCCAGTGATTCTCTCCTGGATCAGATTGGTATCTACTCACTACCCCTAGTGAGTATGCCACATCTGGTCGTGTACATGTCATGGCATACATGATAGATCCCATTGTCGAAGCATATGGAATCCTACCCATACACTCTCTCTCTTGAGGTGTTGTCGGACAATCCCTCTTCGAGAGAGAAATTCCATGGCCTATCGGTAGATAGCCTTTCTTGGAATTTTTCATGCTGAACCTTTTTCAGCATAGTATCAATGTACGTGGACTGGGATAAGCCAAGCAACTTTTTGGATCTATCCCTATAGATCCTCATCCCTAGGATGTAGGAAGCTTCTCCCAGATCCTTCATGGAGAACTGTGACGATAGCCAAATCTTTATTCCCTGTAATGCAGGGACATCATTCCCGATTAAGAGAATGTCATCCACATACAATACAAGAAATACTACTACTGGACCATTAGCCCACTTATAAATGTAGGGCTCTTCTCCGTTCTTAATAAAGCCATACGTTTTGATCATCCTATCAAAACGTATGTTCCAACTCTGAGATGCCTGCTTAAGTCTATAAATGGACTTCTGTAGCTTGCACACCTTAGACTCATCTGTGGATGTGAACCCTTCAGGTTGTATCATATACACCTCTTCGTCTAGCTCTCCATTTAGGAAAGCTGTCTTTACATCCATCTGCCAGATTTCATAGTCCAGATGGGCAGCTATCGCAAGCATAATCTGAATGGATTTGAGCATTGCCACAGGAGAAAACGTCTCATCATAGTCTATACCATAACGTTGACGATATCCCTTGGCAACCAGATGGGCTTTATAGGTCTCCACCTTTCCGTCTGCACCCCTCTTCCTTTTGAAGACCCACTTACACCCTATGGGTTTTACTCCTTCGGGTGGGTCAACCAATGTCCACACATCGTTGACCTTCATGGACTCCATTTCAGATTTCATGGCCTCTAGCCATTTCTCAGAGTCAGATCTCTGCATTGCATCCATGTAGGTGATCGGATCCTCATCATTTTCATCAAGTTCGACAGGATCACCATCCCGGACCAAGAAACCATAGTATCTGTCCGGTTGATGTGGTACTCTACCAGACTGCCTTAAGGGTGCATAATCAATGGGCTCCGGATCTGATCTAATCAAATCTGGTTCAGGTTCAGTAACATGTGTCGATTTTTCCACCTGTCGAACTTCGTCAAGTTCGACTTTAGAGGCAACAGTTCGTTCACTAAGGAACACCTTTTCTAAAAAGATTGCCTTAAGGCTGACAAACATCTTTTGCTCATCAGCAGGGTAGAAATAATACCCTTTGGTCTCTTTTGGGTACCCTATAAAATTACACTTGTCAGACCTAGGTCCAAGCTTGTCTGTAATTAAACGTTTAACATAAGCCGGACACCCTCAAACCCTAAGGTGCGAGAGTACTGGCTTACGTCCTATCCATATCTCATATGGCGTTTTGGCTACAGACTTACTCGGAACTCTATTTAGAAGGTAACAAGCCGATTCGAGCGCATATCCCCAGAGGAAGATCGACAGACCAGCAAACCCCATCATGGATCGAACCATGTCTAACAGGGTCTGATTCCTCCTTTCAGACACACCATTATGCTGTGGTGTTCCAGGAGGAGTCCATTGAGAGAGAATCCCATTCTCCCCTAGATACGTCAGAAACTCATTGGAAAGGTATTCACCTCCTCGATCAGATCGAAGAGTTTTAATACACTTCCCAGTTTGTTTTTCTACCTCATTTCGGAATAGTTTGAACATTTCAAATGATTCCGACTTATACTTCATTAAATAGACATACCCATACCTAGATAGGTCGTCTGTGAAAGTTATGAAGTAGAAAAATCCACCTTTTGCACTTGAGCTCATGGGTCCACATACATCAGAATGTACCAGACCTAAGAGTTCACTGGCTCGCTCACCTTTTCCAGTAAAAGGTGACTTGGTCATCTTCCCAAGAAGACAGGACTCACAGGTTGGAAGTGATTCACAATCACTAACTTCAAGAATTCCTTCTTGAGCCTACCTGTTTATCCTGTTCTTATTGATATGACCTAGCCTACAGTGCCAAAGGTAGACTTCTGACACATTATCTATTCTAGAGCGTTTACCAAATTTTTGAACCACATTAACAGACTGTGATAGTAAGTAAATTTTATTATTTAATTGTCCAACAAATATTGTAACACCATTCAAAATGATATTGCAAATATTTTTTTTTATTAAAAAATCATAACCGTACATGGCCAAAAGGCCTACAGAAACAATATTTAATAAAAAACTTGGACAATAGTGACATTCACTCAGAATTATATTACGAGAATTGATTACAAGACTCATGATTCCTAAAGCTAGAACTGGAACTTTGCTTCCATCTCCAACATTCAGGAACCTCTCGCCTTCATCAAATCTCCTACTGACCTGCAGACCCTGCATCGAATTACAAATATGATAAGGGCTTCCGGTATCCAATACCCAGGCAGTAGTATCATAAATCGAAAAGTTGCAAGGAGTTATCATATAATTACCTTGCTTCTTCTTTGGCCTGTTCGGGTCCAGGGAGGCAATGTATTCAGAACAGTTCCTCTTCCAATGCCCGTGCTTCTTGCAAAAGAAGCACTCCGCCTGGCTTTGGTCATGCTTGTGCTTCTTGATCTGACCCCGTGCTACTGTCCCAGCATGAGATTGCACCTTCTTATTTTTCTTCTTCTTGTTCTTCTTCCCCTTCCCAAAGGGTTGACGACGAGAAGAAGACCCTCCCACTACATTCACCGACTCCTTATGGAGTTGGTGATCCTTCTCAAAGTTCTGCAGCAACCCCAACAATCCGTGGTAGTTTACTGCAGGCTTTGTCATTCGAAAATGAGTAAGGAATGGGAGGAAGGACTTGGGCAAGGAATTAAGGATCGCATCCTTACCGAGCTGCTCATACAGAGGAAAGCCTAATTTGCTTAGGCGCTCAATCATCTCGATCATATACAGTACATGATCAGTGACTGAGGCCCCATCCCTCATCCGAGCATTGAAAATGGCATAACTAGTTTTGTGCCTTTCAACGTCATCAGGCATGCCAAAGGAGTCATTCAACATTTGAAGCATCTCCTGTGGCTGGGCGTTCTCAAACCTTCGGCTGAACTCGTCATTCATTGCTGCCAGCATAATACATCGAACGGTGGTGCGGTCATTGAGCCACTTCAAGTAAGTGTCTCGGATCGCCTTACTAGCATTCGGAGCTAGCTCCTCAGGTGCTGGATCTGTTACTACATAAAGGATCCACTCATGCTCAAGGACGATTTTCAATTTTCGATACCAGCTATCGAAATTGGGTCCCATGAGCTTGTCATTATCTAATAATGACCGGAGCGACAGGGTAGTGGCCATAGCTGCTTAAAGGAAAACGAGACCTCTATTAGTACATAAATTAATACTAAAGACTTGGATTTTAGTCTAAAATTTTTTCCAATATTTTTACGAACTGGTAGCCTCATCCTCCAATTCGAGGAATTACTTTAATTCCTTAATGGGTACTAGAATCCACACAGACTACACACGAGCCCAACTTTGGTTGGTCAACCCATGTGCATCTATGGGTTGGTTCTTAACCAGTTGTTTCTCTAAACAACTTCTAGTAATTGATTTTGCTCCAGAACCTAATCAGTAGGCTTTGGCCTCCACTGAAAAGATCTGGTTAGGTCCAACCATTAAGATGACTTAATTTAGTGAATCGGACCAATAAATGATCAGGCCCGACTTTGGCCGGCCAACCTAACCACCATCAGAAAGACTCAATCAAATTATCATATTATGAATAATAATTCCATTAGCCAATGAGCACCAGGCCTTTGGGCCTCCAATGATCATTGAACTAATGGACTCATTATCATTCACTTAATGGGAGGCTATGACTTAGTTATCATTATAACTTAATCATTTTAGGGACCTAATAATTTTGAGGATTTTATTAAAGAATAGTAGAGAAGATATCATCCAGCCAATTTCAATCCTCCCACTGACTTCACCAAGTCAGATTAAAAAAGGATTTAATTAAAGCTGGCATTAGGAGCACCTAAATCAGTCACACTGATTTACCTAATGACATGGGTGAGCTCTAATCACCAAGTGATCTAATCAAAATCTAACTTACCAGATTGGCCAGGTAAGTGAGATCAATGGTGGAAATTTGCCATTAACTCGTCAATGATCGAATCAATGTGAGTAGCTTCCGCTTAAGAATCACTGGTCAAAACTGCCGAACTTACCTTAGACACCAACCGGTTCATTAGTTTTAATTTTGATCAACTTAGTAAATAGGGCTCCACCGCGTAGCCATGAATTAAGTCCATCTTGGTCTAGTTAAAGACATGGACCCATTCAACTACAACTATTGAAGTTGAGTCTAGAGCATCCTTGACCTAATCTAATTCAACTTTTGATTAGATTTGACCAATTACTCCATTTAGTCCATTTATTAAACTAACCTTAGGTCTAACCCAATTATGGACCTAATTCATCTAACCCATTGACCCACAAGTTTATGCAATTGTCTTAGGTCTTAATTCACAATTCTAGACCTACTAGACAACACTTAATTCTTTTAATTAAGTACCTGGGCTGATGGGTCAGGGTTTGGCATTTCGAAAATAATTTTCAAATTTGAAAGATTTTATTTTCTGTTCACCAAATGTGTTGACTCATTTCACAAACAAGTCAGCACATTTCATAAACAGCAATTCTATTGCTTATTTCATAACAGAAAATAACTCAAAATAAATCATAAATTTTCTTTTAGATCTAATCTAACACATTCATGATAAATTTCTTAATTAAGTCCTTTCGCTGCTTCATCGGTATGGGATATAATTGCATCGGCACCCCTACCGCCATAGGAGACCCCATCGAATGGGAAGAGAGGGCCTTTAAACCCTACTTTTCTCCTATGACCGGACGGCCATGGCAACCAACCCAATTAGATTACTTGCTACTTGGATCAAGTATATCTAAATATACCAATTTCAAAATTTAAATTTTGAATTTCAAATTTTAAATTTTAAATTTCAAATTTTAAATTTCAAATTTGAGATTTCAACCAAATTTCAAATTTCGAATTTCCAATCTTTAAATTTTAAATTTTGAATTTTGAATTTCAAATTTCAAATTTCGAATTTCAAATTTCAAATTTCAAATTTGAGATTTCAACCAAATTTCAAATTTCAAATTTTGAATTTTGAATTTCAAATTTCAAATTTCGAATTTCAAATTTCAAATTTTAAATTTGAGATTTCAACCAAATTTCAAATTTCAAATTTTGAATTTCAAATTTAAAACTTCTAACAAATTTCAAATTTCAAATTTCAAATCTTTTTGAATTTCAAATTTTGAATTTTAAATTTTAAATTTAAACTTATAGATTACACCTTAATCTATGCATGCATATGTATATCATATTCTAGAACCATGCTCTGATACCATTTGATGCAAAAATTTAGTGCAGCGGCAAAATGGTAATTTTAAAACTTTTTCAAAATTACTATTTTACAGTAGAATTATTAATTAATCTTATTAATTAATACTAATTAACCCTGCACTAAGATCTAAATATGATACAACAGCATGCATTTAAATTTGAAATTCAAATTTGAATCAGTAAACGTTTTACAGTACTGTGTTCAGAACACATCACCTTTTGCGGGTAGTCGATCACCGCAATCTGATCACCGTCGGGGGGCTCTGATCATCACATCGCAGCCACACAAATGTCTGACCTCTGTGGATCATCCACACGAAGCTCCCGTCTGATCAGCTCCTCACGAATGCTAGTTCGTGATTTCACCTTTTTGATAACAGATGTTGATCGAACTCCTTCGATCGATGTGTGCCGACTTCTCAGATGCTCCAGATCATCTGCACAGTTGCTTGAGAGGCTGATGGATCTCTCTCTAAAATTTGGTGGACTCACGACACTCGTGGCACACCAATCTCACTTCCCGAACCCTAGGTAGAAACCCTAGGGTACACAACAAAAACCCTACACCCAATTTTCTCTCTTTTCTTTCTTTTTCTCTCGAAAGGTTTTGGACCTTCACCTTACGTAGAAGCCTTCCTCATGCCCCAAAGTTTCTCTCCTAAAATTTCTATGCACGTCCCACCTTTCTCTTCTTTTTAAAACAACATCGAACGTGTCTTATCCGCGTGAGAGGATAAAGACAAGAGGTTACACATTTGAATTCAAATCAAATTTGAATTCAAACGAAAACTAACTTATCCCTATCCTTTTGGGCATGAGAAGAGAAGGGGCGTGGCTCTTTGTGCATGGAAAATGTTTCACAAGAAATCTTTTCTCGTGTAAGTAATGTGGCGCACAAAATGGATAAGGATGAAAGGGCAAGTGATAAGTTATCCATTCAAATTCAAACATGCTTTGAATTTGAATGGCTAACTAATTATTTTATCCATCCATATGGTGCACAAATGAGGGCGTGGGGAAGGGTTTTGTATGAGAAAAATTTCACGAGATGTTTCTTCTCGTGAATTCAAATGGGTGCAAGGAAGTTGGGTGTCGCAGGGAATTTAAAACAAGGTGGTTTGATTCGAATTGAGCCAACCGAGTTTAAAATAGGTCAAGCATAATTAGACCAGATTAAACCCAACATAATTAGGCTTAATTAGGCTCAATAAAATCCTAATCAAATCAAGAATTAACTAAACCTAACCCCTGATCAAATCAGGGACTAAACCACCTTAGCGATTAGGTCAACATTTAACCTAATCGGGTCAATCCAAACTGAATCCAATTCAATTGGACTTGATCCAAAAATAATTACTCAATCAAATTGAGTTAATTAGTGATTAAATCATTAATTAAATCTCTCATAAATATTGAGTCCAAATTCGATGGGCAATCAGGCATCAGAGACCATCGATATGAAACCCTGATCAAAGAGTTCAAATTTCAAATTCAAAATTTGAAATTCAAAATTTTGACCCCAGTACCCAGAATGTGTGGAACTCATGATTAGAGAATCCTAATTCTCAATCATAGAGTCCCAGATAGATAAGACTCATAATCAGCCATCAGATCAGAAAGGAACCTCTAATGTGTGTGACCCCTCAGGTTCGAACCAAACCGGTAGCACAGGAACCAATTCCTGTACTAATCAAAGTGACCATTTAGCAATGGTATCCGATGACCGGATAGGTCAAATAATCACAATCGCAACATTCAGAACCTACGTGAATATGGTTACCGTATAATTCATCCCTTTTGACCCCTGTGTTTAGGACGACTCAGGTTAAACTGTCAACCCTGATGATATCATTCGAATCGTGCTCAACTCAATTAGTCCTGTGACTCCTCAATAGGACTACCCTGGCCAAGGTTTTGCTAAATTGAAACATGACTATACACAGCTCCTAAACTGGAGTGATCAATCCCATCTTGACACACGCACCGACAAGTCAAGTACTTGACTACACCCAGCAGCCTTCCGTCACTGAATTAGAAATTCAGGTAATCCAGTGCCTAAGTGCAGTGAGTTGCTTGCAAGTCACTGTGGCGGTCTCAGGTCGGAGGGACATTTATACCCATATCCCATTGGAGCAAATCTTGACAGTAGAAATAGCTCCGGAGTTGGTCACGTTCAGTGCAGATGTACCATTACATCTCACCTGTATGCCATACCAGTGTCTCCACACTCTTTGGTTATGAGGACAACCAACCCATATGGCACACAACGACCTATGCTCGATAAACGTTGTCGTCCTTGGTAACAACGTATCATTTGGTCGCGAACATGTTTAAGGACTAAACGACAAATCCTCCTTTGTCGAGTCTAAATAGTCCTAAGGACTTCACCACAACACAGGAGTTCATTAGAAGATGAAACATTTGTGATGAAAAAATACCAAAATAACTTTTATTTATTTATAATTCATGTACTAATACAAAAAGGAGCACAACCGTCAACAGACTGACGATTGGCTTTGGGACACTATTTCCAACACTTCTATCACATTGTATACATTATGTCTGTAATATATCCTTTGAGTTAGTAGGAATGTCAATTCATATTTTCAAGAGTTGAAAATTTAAGGCATGAATTTACATAACTAATTCATAAACAGCACCTGACCATAGGATCATCACGAGGATGGTGATCGATCCGAAAGGTTGGTGTATGATCGCTTTCTTAGGATAGATGTGTCTTGAGTCTATGATGTGGAGATACTGAAGTGAGAGTATAGATATTCATTGAGAACAAGAGTACTGAGCATGATCATATCGAGCAGTCATAAGGAAGTCTACCTTCTCGTCGATGACTAGCTCGATACTGCAGTTGTGTGTCTAATTCTTTGATTTGTGGTACATCGACAGTTCACCTTGAGTATGTTATAGTTTTCCTACACCATAACTCAGTCTCCTAGCCATTCGAAATCCTGAGGTGTATGTTGGCTGTAGCATATTCATTGTAGGAACTAGGTCGCACCAAAATGGGATCTATCAACCTCGGTAGATGAGAGGAGTAGTCCTATGGAGATCAAAAGATTGAGTCCTTAAGCCCATGGCCATGGCAGAGTGAAATAATGAAAAAGAGTTTTCCATTAAGATTTCACATCAGACTCAGATCGATCGATTAACTCATATGACTGATGTTGGGTTTGACGAGTTCACCTTAACCCTAATTCAGTCAGGACTCATGATAGAAGAACTCAATCACACAAGTAGCTGCACCGAGAGATTCCTCTTCAGTTCTAATGGGTTGCCACCATATACTACTAGGTGTCACTGATAGATTTTGAGAGTAATTAGAATGATCTTGATCATCGATCATTCTAATTATATGAATCAGAAGAGTTCTGGTCCATCGAAAGGAGTTTCGATGATGTCGATGATGAGATCATGACATGTCTCATTACCATATAGAATTGAACCTAACTGGGTCATACTAACAAGGGTTAGGATCTGGATGTTATCAATTGGGCTAGCCCAATTGATTTGGATTAGATCCAATTAGGTTCAAGGAAATCATGCTAGCACACGATTGAGCCTAACTTTCTCTTCATGCAATCTTTTTCATTTTGATTGAGCCAAATGTGATTTTACTCTCTCTCAGTCTGACTAGAGCCAGTCCAGCTCAAAAAAATCTTGTCTTAATTCATGAGATAAATTTAATACAACACTTGCTAATTCCTGACACATGCCATTTTTATTTTAGGACATCTATCAAATGTTGACATATGGGTCTAAAACTGAAGATCACTTGGCAAGAGGTTATTGGAGGTTTTTTTGTGGAATGTCCACCTACCAAAAATAAGTACCAAAGTGGGCACAACAATTGGATAAGGCTTGCACCCCAAGTGGATAAAGATCAAGAGGAGTCTTGATCAACATGGACTCTTGGGCACCATCTCCCTTGTGCTTATCCAATGTTGGTGCCAACATAGGAAAGAAGGTGGGGGTTCTTATCTGATCTGATCAGATGATATCACTCCATCAATCAAAATTTTTCTGGATTAAATAAAATTTTTTGATTGGTCGAATGATGTGGCACTGCGCAGCACAACAAGGTCTATATAAACCCTGTCTGCGCCTAGGGTTTAAGAGATTCTACTCCCTACCCAGCAAATGCCAGCCACCCCTCCTTTTCTCCATGTCCTCCCTGGTGCTCCCTCTCTCCTCTTCATGCCCAAAAGGTTGGGCATCCATCTGGTGAAGGATCAAGGCGTGGTGACGTCTTGAACAGGAAGGTTGCAGGAGTTCTTCGAGAAGCTACTGCTCCAACTTCAGGAAGACTTTTGAAGATCTTTCTAATCAGATTTAGTTCTAATTTTTGGAAAAGAGATTCATGAGGAGAAGATGATCTAGGTCCTGCTTGAGTGGATACTGGTAGAGGCTAGGTGATTGCATGGCTAAATCAGAACCTCAGGCTTGCTGCGATCATCTATAGGGTAATCAGATTACCCTTGAGGTATTTCATATTTTTTCATACTTTTAGATTTATTTTAGAATTAATATCTGATAATAAAATTAGATCTAAAGATTTAGATCTGAAATAAATGTAGGATAAATTTTTTTTTTAAAATTATTCCACCCCAGATTTGATAAAATCTGAAAGATCCTACAAGGAAAAAGGTGGTTTTTCCTTCAACTGGTATCAGAGCCAGGTTGATGGCTCAGTTTCAGATTTAATTTAGATCTGATTTTAATTTTAATTTATTTAATATTAAAAAATTTTAAATATCACATCAGATATGATAAGATCTAAAATTAAAATATTTAAAATTAAATCTGAGAAGATCTAACATGCATGAGATGTATGACTAGACTAGGAATAGTTTGATCTATGAATAGTCTTGTATGTTTATATTTTAATAAGATTAAAATATAATTTAGATCTAATTTATTCTCTAATTTTGATGATATAAATATTTTATATTCAGATCAAAAATAGAAAATAAAAATTTGGATAATACATAAGATTGATTTGTTGCATGCCTAGACTAGTTATAGAATTGTTCTCGTAACTGTCTAGAATAAATTTTATATTGAATAGTTTAATTTAAATTTTATTTTTTAGATATTACATGTGATGTATTAAATCTGAAAGCATATTAATTAGATCAATTTTTGATACATGAGATGTATGCAAAGCATGTATTAGTTAGATCTTAAATTGTATATGTGATATGTAAATTTAGATCTAACTAGTTTTGTAGTTAAATTTATATTTCTGATTAAGGTATTCCTCATGGCCGTCCAATCATAAGAACAAAGTAGGATTTAAAGGCCCTCTCCTTCCATTCAATGGGGTGTTCTTATGATGTGTAGGGGTGTTGCGCGTTCATCTTTAATCAGAAATCAAAACTTATTTTTCTACAAAATCCTGGATCCTGAAATCCTAGGATTTATTTTACATATTTTGTATATGAACCCAAGACTTAATTAATAAATTAAGCTTATAAAATTAAATTAGGTCTAAAATTGAGAATTTCAGATCTAAATCATTTTCATAAAATTGGGTTCGAGCTTGGATAGCTCAATTAGGTCTAACGGTTGATCAAACCGAATCAATAGTTGGTTAGGTGGGATCATGAAAGCTAATAATTGACCAGCCTAATAGGATTATGTCTGGGTCTAGATCGAATCACATTTAGATATGACTCAATCAAGTTAAGACCTAATTTGGCTCAGAGGTTAGAGCCTGGATTGTAAGCTAACCTAGTTAGTTCTAGTTTGACAATTTGGTGTCTAAGGTAAGTTGGGCAGATGCGACCGACTGATTTTTAATTGGGAGCTACTCAACTCGAATGCGTTCTTATCGAGTTAATGGCATATCCCTTCCACCGATCTCACTTACCTGGCCATATGTGTCGACCTAGTTCTGATTTGAGTTGGCTAACAATTCGAGCTAACCCATGCCACTAGCTTAGTCATAATTGTTATGACTATGTCAAGTCAAGTTTAATGAGACCTAAATCAAATCTTCCAAAGAAAATATTAAGTCTAGGTCTTCCACCATTGTGGATGTGCGGGCCATTCCCGGGGTTGATTATTCTCCACTGGATACAGTGGCTCAGTTGCACCGAAAAGATGCAACCATGTCTATTAGGCATTGGATGCTACGAATTAGAGGATGGGTTGGGCTCAATATTTTGGATACGGTGAGGGACCCAATCAGAAATCTAGTTCGTGCAAATGGTGGGTTTGACTTAATTAAGGATTGGAGCAATATTCCAGACACGGTGAGCTTCATGAATTAGAGACCAAGTTTTGGGTGCACCATGATTAGAGAATCATTGGACAAGAGTTATCCACTCATCGGTTGATCCATCACCAATAACTGTTAGGTGAGGTGGTGAGCCAGTCGGTGAGACCACACCACCCACTAGAAATCACTAATCACGGAGATTTTTACATCTCTACTAAGGGAGTATAGAGATCTGAGAAAATAGTGGGAGCCTAATTTGTTTAAAAATAAAACTCCTAAATAAATTGGTTAAGTCTGATTATAAAATCTAACTAGAAACTGTTGACTCTCTACTGGAATCATGTCTGCGTCCAACCCCTTGACCAAAATACTAGACACCCATAGATTGACTGGACCTAATTTCAAGAACTGGTTAAGAAACTACAGAATTATTCTAGGTTCCTAAAAGTTGACTCATATCTTGGACCAGGACCCACCTGCCATGCCAGCACGTCCGACTGCTGAATAGAGAGCATCTCTAGAAAAGTGGACGGATGATGATAACAAAGCAAGATACTACATGTTGGGTGCAATATCTGATGACTTTTAGCACCAACATGAGAACATTTTGACTACCCGTCAAATGTTGGCTCACCTACAAGAGTTGTTTGGTGAACAAAAGTCGCATAGTCAAGTATCAAGTCTGTCAAAGACTTTTTAAGGCTAAAATGCGTGATGGGCAATCAGTCCAAGATCATTGTTGGACAATGATCAAGGATTTTGAGGAGCTTGAGAAGCTCGGTGTCATCTTAGATAAGGATTTTCAGACTAATGTGATCCTTCAGTCTTTGTCTGATGCATATGGTCAGTTCATCATGAACTTTCATATGCATAAGATGCAGTGTACCTTGGCTGAGTTAATGAACATGCTGGTTATGGCTGAGCTTTCTATGAAGGATTCAAAAAGCTCAGTTCTTACTGTAGAGCGGACTTCTTCCAAGAAAAAGTCTTTTGGAAAGAAAAAGAAGTCTGTGAAGAAGCAGAAGGTGGATGGGAAGAAGAGGAAGCAGAACTGTCCTCAGTACCTGGCCATCCTGAAGAACAAGAAGGATGGTCCTTCTAAAGGTATGCTCATTTTAGAATCTAATCTTACGATTTCTTCTGCATCCAGTTGGGTGCTTGACTCTAGTTCTAGTGCTCATTTGTGCACTTCTATGCAGGATCTTGATGAGAGCAGGAGGCTGAGGGATGGGGATATGATCCTACGCATCAGGAACGGAGCAAGAGTTACTGCTGTGGCCGTAGGAACCTACCCTCTGTGATTACTGTTAGAATTAGATTTAGTTCTTAGAGATTGTTATTATGTACCTGCAGCAAGTAGAAATTTGATTTCTGTTTCATATTTAGCACAAGAAGGCTATGTGATTAGCTTTCATAAGGACCATTGTAACATATTTTATGAAAATAATAAAGTTGCAAATGGTTTTTTTATTAACGGTCTCTATCAACTATATATTGATGTATCTGTATTTAATATCGAGCAAAATGTGAATGCCATAGGAATTAAAAGGCCTAGAGATAGTCTAAATGATAGGTATCTGTGGCACCTAAGGCTAGGTCATATAGCGAAAGACAGGGTTAACAAATTGGAGAAATCTAGGCTGTTGAGTCTGTTGACTTCCAAGTCATATCCAGTTTGTGAATCATACCTTCAAGGCAAAATAACCAAACTTCCTTTTGTAGGACATGGGGAAAGGGACATAGACCTACTTGTCCTAGTACATACGGATGTATGCGGCCCATTTGATGTGCCGGCGAGGCAACTATGTCTACTTCATTATCTTTACCGATGATATATCTTGGTACGGATATGTGTTTCTAGTGAAACACAAGTCTGAAGCCTTTGAAAAGTTCAAAGAATTCAAACATGAGGTAGAAAAACAAACAGGAAAACCCATTAAGGTTCTTCGATCAGATCGAGGAGATGAATACCTTAGTCGGGAGTTCCTAGACTATCATAAGGACAATGGCATAGTCTCTCAATAGACTCCACCTGGAATGTCACAACTCAACGGGGTTTCAGAATGGAGAAATCGGACCCTATTAGATATGGTCCATTCCATGATGAGCTTCACAGACCTCCCTGAGTTTCTTTGGGGATATTGTCTCATAATAGCAACATATGTATTGAATAGGGTTCCATCTAAAACTATTCCTACCACACCATATAAGATATGGCATGGTAAGAAGCCAAGTCTGAATCATCTCAAAATTTGGGTTGTCCGGCTCATGTCAAGAGATAGCAGGCGGACAAGTTAGAGTTCAGGTCTTTTAGAGCTCGATTCATAGGATATCCTAAAGAGTCATTAGGATACTATTTCTATATTTTGGAATACCATATTGTGATTGTGAGTCGAAATACTATTTTTCTTGAAAAATAGTTTATTCAAGATGGTGGCATCGGAAGAATAATTAAGCTCAAGGAGAATGTCTCCTAAGAGCAACGAGCTAAAGAACCTTAGGAACCAAATCAATTAGAACCAGTCCTAACACAACCTCTTCCACCTCGTAGATCGACTAGTATTTTTCATCCTCCTGAAAGGTACTTAGGTACTATACAAGAGGATATAGAGAAAATATTTCTCATGAAAAATGGGGCTCATGGTGATGATCCCAAGACCTATGATGAGGCGATATTAGATATCGACTCCGAGAAATGGTTAGAGGCAATGAGATCAGAAATTGACTCGATGCACTTAAACCAAGTCTGGACCTTGGTAGATCCACTTGAAGGTATTGTACCTATTGGATGTAAATGGATCTTTAGGAGAAAGATAGGTACAGATGAGAATGTAGAGACATTCAAGGCTAGGCTTGTAGCGAAAGGTTATAGTCAACCCGAAGGCATTGACTATCAGGATACCTTCTCATCCGTAGCCATGCTAAAATCCATCCGTATATTGCTTGCTGTTGCAGTCTATTTCGATTATGAAATATGGTAGATGGATGTGAAAAGGGCGTTCTTAAATGGACATCTTGAAGAAGATATCTATATGGAACAGCCATTTAGTTTCACATCCAGTGATGATGATCACAAGGTCTGCAAGCTGCAAAGGTCCATTTATGGACTTCAGCAAGCATCTCGAAGCTGGAATACTCATTTTAATGATGTGATCAAAATATTTGGTTTCATCAAGAACGAGGAAGAACCATGTATGTTCAAAAAGATCAGTGGGAGTGCAGTTGTCTTCCTCGTATTGTATGTAGATGACATCCTCCAAATTGAGAATGACATTCCCATATTGACCTCAGTCAAAGTATGGTTGTCTAAGGAGTTCTCTATGAAAGATCTAAGAGAGGCATCCTTTATACTGGGTATTAATGTAGGAACCAGATCTAGGGTTTCAGGGTTAGATCTTGAAACTTTTTCAAGATCATACAGCGGAAGACTAAAATAAATTAAAATTTATTTTCTAAAACTAGAGAATCCCTAGATCTAAGATCCTATTACATGATTATTACATGGCATTAAATCAAAAATTAAAATATATAAATAAAGCATGAACTACATGTTGATCATATCAACATGTTTCTATACTACATCTAATGTATGTATTAAACAATAGATCAGATCTATTACCTTGCAAGTTAGACGCTCTAACCTCACTGATCCGGGCTTAAGGATGATGTTGCAAGCCGCACACGCATCCGGCCTCTAGGAGTCGTCCACACGAGCCCACGAATCTCGATCAGAAGTCCTGCTTCAGGAAATCAGCACAGTATGCTAGTACTGCGCTGATCCTTTTTTGATGGTTGATCAGGTGCCTCCTTCTTCTTAATTTGGACTCTTCCAAAGATGGAAAGTAGAAGGAGGAGTTTCAGATCTGAGACACTCTCAGGAAACTCAAGATGGAAGGAGGAAAGATATGAAAATAAAAACCCTAGAAGAAGACCCTCTTCTTCTTCACGTTTTTCTCTCTAAACGCCCTAACTTGTGTATTTTATATCTCCACAACCCAAAGGTATTTCTCTCTTATTTTTGGATGACAAAAAGGCCTCTCAAAAAACTATCTTCCCTTAAAATTTCACAAAGAAACTCATCTTATATAGAGAGATATGATAGAGTCCTTGTCTAGGTCAAACACCTAGTCAAGGCTTATCCAAACATGGCAAGTAAAGGGACGCCCAACTCTTGAGCACCTCCTTCATATTTTCGTGGATGGATCAACAGAAAAGGGTGCACAATGTAAACCCTAAAAGCCACGAAAATTCCAAAAAAAATTTGGATAAATTCGGTGCAAAATTGAAAGAGTTTTGGATTTCTAAAACTCTATCTCATAGAATTCGAAATCCAAACTTATTCCTTTTAGATTTGATCCAAATCACCTTCCATGTAAGAAAGAAGAGAGGAGACCTTTTGTGAACGTGGGAGAGATCTGGGAGAGGGCTTTTGTTGCACAAAATAAGTAAGATTGGCATTGAATAAGAGAGAGGGCATGGAGAAGGTTTATGTGGTGCAAGGTGGAATCCTAGTCCTACTAGGATTCTGTCTCATAACTTGTTTTAATTTGGTTTCCCAAACCAAATCAAATCAAAATTAGATCAACCCAATTAAAATAGGTCTTAACCTAGTTAAGAACCTAATTTAATCAGATTAAATTAGATTTAAATCTGATTTAATTTTCTAATCAAATTAGAAATTAGATTGACCCAAGTCCTAGTTGAACTAGGACTAGTCTTTCCTTGCACTTGGCTTATCCAATAAACCAATTGGACTTGATCCAATCAAGCCCAAATCAAATCTAATTAAATCATATTTAATTAGACTTAATCTCAGCCCATTGGCTTAATCAAATTAAGCCAATTAGCAATCGAATTGCTAATCGATCCTCCTGCAACACTTGCACTGGGTTAAATGTCAATCGTATTGATTATTTAACCCTATAATGATTCTTAATCGTTGATCAACCATCTGATCGGATCATGAACTCTAATGTGTGTGACCTCATAGGTCCGAACCTAAGCCGGTAGCATAGAAACAAATTTCTATACCAATCGAAGTGACCATCTAGCAATGGTACCCGACGTCCGGATAGGTCGAATGTGTAGAACAACATCCTTAGAACCCATGCGGATATAGTTTTCATATAATTCATCCCCTTGACCAAAATGATCATAGGACACCCCAGAGCTCAACTGTCAACTCTGATCAGGTTGTCCACATTGTATTTCAAAATATCAAATCCATCTGATGGATTACCCTGGCCAAGGTTTTGCTAAATTGAAATACAGCGACTCATTCTTCTCCAACTCTTGGAGTGGTCAATCCCATCTCGATCACACTCTGACTTCGCAAGTACTTGACTGTGCCCAGAAGCCTTCCGTCCCTGAATTAGAAATTCAGTTAGTCCGGTACCAAAGCACAGTGAGTTGCTTGCAAGTCACTGAGGTGATCTCAAGTCTAAGGGACACTTATACCTATATCCCATCAGAGACATTCTCGACAGCAAAATGCTCTGGAGTTGGTCACGTTCCATGATGATGTACCCTTACATCTCACCTGTATGCCATACCAGTGTCTCCACACTCCTTGGTTAAGAGGACAACCAACCCATATGGCCTACAGCGACCTATGCTTGATAGAAGCTGTCGTCCTTATTAACAGCCTATCATTTGGTCGTGAACAGTTTTAAGGACTAATCGATAAATCCTCTCTTTATCGAACTTAAATAGTCCTAAGGACTTCATCATAACAACGGAGTTCATTAGAAGATGAAAGCTTATGATGAAAATGCCAAATATATTTTATTTATTAACAAATCAATTATAATACTTGGTTGCTCAACCGTCAACAGCTTGACGATTGGCTTTTTGGGACACATTTTCCAACAACTCCCACTTGTCCTAAAGCCACTAGGCACAGTATCTAATACCCATCTTCGACTTGTGGTTGTCGAACTCCTTTATTGCCAGGGCTCTAGTGAAGGGGTCGGCTAGGTTCTCCTTTCAGTCGATCTTCTGAAGGTCGACGTCACCTCGATCCACGATCTCTCGGACCAGGTGGAAGCGGTGCAAGATGTGCTTCATCCGCTGATGTGCTTTGGGTTCCTTCACCTGAGCTATGGTACCAGTGCTGTCGCAGTAGAGCAGGACTGGACCATCGAAGGAGGATGCTACTCCAAGCTCATTGATGAATTTCCTCAGCCACACAGCTTCCTTCGCGGCATCTGATGCTGCGATATACTCTGCTTCACAAACAGAGTCTGCCACAGTATGCTGCTTGGAACTCTTCCAGCAGATGGCTCCACCATTCAGAGTAAAGATATAACCCGACACACTCCTGCTGTCATCATGGTCAGATTGGAAGCTAGAGTCTGTGAACCCCACAAGTTTCAGATCTGACTCGCCATAAATCAACCATTGGTCCTTAGTATTTCTCAAATACTTAAGGATGGCTTTAACCACTTTCCAGTGGTTTTCTTCAGGATCAGATTGGTATCTACTCACTACTCCTAGTGAGTATGCCACATCTGGTCTTGTACATGTTATGGCGTACATGATAGATCCCACGGCTAAAGCATATGGGACTCTACTCATACGCTCTCTCTCTTCAGGAGTTGTCGGACAATCCTTCTTAGAGAGAGAAATTCCTTGGCCTATCGGTAGATAGCCCTTCTTGGAATTCTCCATGCTGAACCTCTTCAGCACAGTGTCTATGTACATGGACTGGGATAACCCAAGCATCCTTTTAGATCTATCCCTATAGATCTTCATCCTTAGGATGTAGGATGCTTCACCCAAGTCCTTCATGGAGAACTGTGATGACAACCAAACTTTTATTCCCTGTAGTGCGGGGATGTCATTCCCGATTAAGAGAATGTCATCCACATACAAGACAAGAAATACCACAACTGGACCATTTGCCCATTTATAGATGCAGGGATCTTCTCCATTCTTAATGAAGCCATACGTTTTGATCACCTTATCAAAATGCATGTTCCAACTCCGAGAACCTTGCTTCAGTCCATAAATGGATCTCTGAAGCTTGCACACCTTGGACTCATCTGTGGATGT
The DNA here is from genome assembly GCF_000442705.2 of Elaeis guineensis. Lineage (NCBI taxonomy): Eukaryota > Viridiplantae > Streptophyta > Magnoliopsida > Arecales > Arecaceae > Elaeis > Elaeis guineensis. Next base: position 46,877,211 of record NC_025995.2, on the reverse strand, counting down.
AAACCCTTCAGATTGTATCATATACACCTCTTCAGTCAGCTCTCCATTCAGGAAAGCTGTCTTTACATCCATCTGCCAGATCTTATAATCCAGATGGGCAGCTATTGTAAGCATTATCCGAATAGATTTGAGCATTGCCATAGGGGAAAATATCTCGTCATAGTCAATACCATAACGTTGACGATACCCCTTGGCAACCAGACGGGCTTTATAGGTCTCCACCTTTCCGTCTGCGCCCCTCTTCCTTTTGAAGACCCATTTACACCCAATGGGTTTAACCCCTTCAGGTGGGTCAACCAATGTCCATACATCGTTGACCTTCATGGACTCCATTTCGGATTTCATGGCTTCAAGCCATTTCTCGGAATCAGGTCTCTGCATAGCATCCATATAGGTGATCGGATCCTCATTATTCTCATCAAGTTCGATGGGATCACCATCCCGAACCAAGAAACCGTAGTATCTGTCCGGCTGACGTGGTACTCTACCGGATCGCCTTAATGGTGCAGGTATATTGGGCTCCGGATCTGATCTAATCATATCCGACTCAGGTTCAGCTATTGGTGTCGGTCCTTCTACCTGTTGAACTTCATCAAGTTCAACCTTAGAGGCAACGGTTCCTTCACCAAGGAACTCCTTTTCTAAAAAGATTGCCTTAAGGCTGACGAACACCTTTTGTTCATCAGCATGGTAGAAAAAATATCTTTTTTTCTCTTTGGGGTACCCTATGAATGAGCATTTGTCAGACCTAGGTCCAAGTTTGTCTGTGACTAATCGTTTGACATAGGCCGGGCACCCCCAGACCCTAAGGTGTGAAAGTGCTGGCTTATATCCCGTCCATATCTCATATGGAGTCTTAATTACAGACTTACTTGGAATCCTATTTAACAGATAACAAGCCGATTCGAGTGCATATCCCCAGAAGGATATCAGCAAGCTAGCAAAAATCCATCATGGATCGGACCATGTCTAACAAAGTCCGATTCCTCCTTTCAAACACACCATTATGCTGTGGTGTTCCTGGAGGAGTCCATTGGGAGAGAATCCCATTCTCTCCTAGATATGTGAGAAACTCACTAGAAAGGTATTCTCCTCCTCGATCAGATCGAAGAGTTTTAATACTCTTCCCAGTTTGTTTTTCTACTTCACTTCGGAATCGTTTGAACATTTCAAATGAATCCGACTTATGTTTCATCAGATAGACATATCCATATTGGGATAGGTCATCCGTGAAAGCTATGAAGTAGAAATATCCACCTCTAGCACTGGTGCTCATGGGCCCGCATACATCAGTATGTACTAGGCCCAAGAGCTCAGTAGCTCTCTCACCTTTTTCAGTAAAAGGTGACTTGGTCATTTTACCAAGAAGACAGAACTCACAGGTTGGAAGTGATTCACAATCACTGACTTTGAGGATTCCCTCTTGAGTCAACCTGTTTATTCTGTTCTTATTTATATGACCTAGCCTCCAATGCCATAAGTAGATATTTGACACACTATCTAATCTAGGGTGCTTGCCAGTAGAATAGACTCTTATCAGGCTTGATCTTTTTGGTCTGGCTCTGCACAGATGTCCCAGCCTGAACTTGCACCTTCTTGACTTTCTTCTTCTTGTTCTTCTTTCCTTTCTCAAAGGGTCGAGAACCAGAAGATGAACCTCCCACTGAGTTCACTGAGTTCACCGACTCCTTGAGGAGTTGGTGATCCTTCTCAAAGTTCTGAAGCAACCCCATTAACCCATGGTAGTTTACTTCAGGCTTTGTCATTCTATAATGAGTGAGGAATGGGAGACAAGACTTGGGCAGCGAGTTCAGTATTGCATCTTTCCCAAGCTGCTCATGCAAGGAAAAGTCGAGCTTGCTCAATCGTTCCATCAGCTCGATCATGTACAATACATGATCAGTGACAGAGACTCCATCTCGTATTTTGGCGTTGAAGATGGCACAACTAGTCTTGTGCCTCTCTACGTCATCGGGTGTGCCAAAGGCATCCTCCAACACTTGAAGCATGTCTTTTGGCTGAGCCATCTCGAATCTGCGACTGAAATCGTCGCTCATAGCAGCCAGCATGATACAGCGCACCGTGGTCCGGTCACTGAGCCACTTCTGGTAAGTGTCTCTGACTGTTCCACGTGCATTGACAGCTGGCTCCTCAGGTGCAGGATCCATTATCACATATAGGATTCGTTCATGCTCCAGGACTATCTTCAACTTTCGGTACCAGCTACCGAAGTTGGGTCCCACCAACTTATCATTGTCCAACAATGATCGGAGCGATAGGGAAGTGGCCATATTTGCACAAAGGAGAACCATAACCTAATTAGTAATTGATTCATTAAACCTAAAGATTTGGACTTTAATCAAAAGGTTTCTCCCACTATTTTATTCGAATTGGTAGCCTCTACCTTCAATTCGAGGAATTACCCTAATTCCTTAGCGGGTACTAGAATCCACTTAGACTGCACACAAGCCCAACTTTGGTTGGCCAACCCATGTACATCTAAGGGTAGGTTCATAACCAATTGTTTCTCTAAACAATTTCTAGTAATTTTAATTTTGCCCTAGAAACCTAATCAGTAGGCTTTGGCCTCCACTGTAAGGATCCGGTTAGGTCCAACCATTAACATGATCATACTTGGTGTATCCAACCAACGAATGATTAAGCCCAACTTTGGTTGGCTCACCTAACCACCATTAGAGAGACACTTCCAAGTCATCATATGATGAGTGATAATTCCATTAGTCAACAAGCACCAGGCCTTTGGGTCTGCAATGATTATTGAGTTCATGGACTCATTATCAAACACCTTAATGGGAGGCTATGACTCAGTTATCTCCATAACTTTATCATTTTAAGGACCTAATAATTTTAGAGGATTTAAATAATATAGAGGATGAGGTCAGATGAACCAGCTTATCATGATCCTCCCACTGGCTTCACCAAGTCAGCTTAAGGGAGACCAGGGCTGGTCTAGGAGCATCTAAATCAGTCACACTGATTTACCTAGCTGACATGGGTCAGCTCGAATAGTCAAGTGATCCGATCAAAACATAATTTCACCAAGAGGCCAGGTAAGTTCGATCAGTGGGAGGGTCTGTCAAAGCTTGCCTTAGACACCATCATGAATGGCTAGGTAAGCGGGCTCCCAATTAAAAACCACCGGTCTGGTTTACCTTAGACACCAACTGGTTTAATTAGTTTCGATTAGATCAACCTAACAGTTCGTGCTAGACGCTTAGCCAAGAATCAAGTCCATTTGGTTCTCGTTAAAGACATGGACTTGACCAACTACAACTATTGTAATTGATCTAGAGAATCCTTGACCTAATCTAAGACAACAATTGATTAGATTTAGTCAATTCTCTAATTAAGTCCATCTTTAATCTAACCATAGGTCTAACCCAATTAATGGACCTAATTTCCACTAACCCATTAACCCAATGTGTTATGATTTGTGTCTTAGGTTCTTCAATTCACAATCCTAGAACCTAATCAAACAACTTCTTAATTCTTAATTAAGTTTTGGGCTGAGGGTTGGGTTCGACTTTTCAAAAAATAATTTTCATATTTGTAAAACAATTTTACAATATGATTCTACCAATCATATTGCATGTTTGATTCATAATCAAGATGCAAGTGAAATAAATATGAAACTACTTTAGATCTAATCTAAACAGGTTCATGTAATTGAAACAATTTCAACTTTAAATAATTTCTTTGCATAAAAATTATTAACAAAGAGATTTTATTTCAGATTTAAACATCTTTTAAATCTAATAAATCATAAATTTAATCTAGATCATATCTAACAAATTTATGATTAAAGATAGATCTACACAAACTAGGACAACCTTTGCACTGTAAGGGGTAAACCTTACAGCAGGACAACCTTGCAGTTTGTGATTGATCTAAAATTTTAATTTCAGATTTAATAATCAGATTATAAATTAGATCTAATCTAAAAATAATCTAAGCATGTATAAATAATCATGTAATAAAGAACCTAGGCTCTGATACCAATTGTAGGAACCAGATCTAGGGTTTCAGGGTTAGATCTTGAAACTTTTTCAAGATCATACAGCGGAAGACTAAAATAAATTAAAATTTATTTTCTAAAACTAGAGAATCCCTAGATCTAAGATCCTATTACATGATTATTACATGGCATTAAATCAAAAATTAAAATATATAAATAAAGCATGAACTACATGTTGATCATATCAACATGTTTCTATACTACATCTAATGTATGTATTAAACAATAGATCAGATCTATTACCTTGCAAGTTAGATGCTCTAACCTCGCTGATCCGGGCTTAAGGATGATGTTTCAAGCCGCACACGCGTCCGGCCTCTAGGAGTCGTCCACACGAGCCCACGAATCTCGATCAGAAGTCCTGCTTCAGGAAATCAGCACAGTATGCTAGTACTGCGCTGATCCTTCTTTGATGGTTGATCAGGTGCCTCCTTCTTCTTGATTTGGACTCTTCCAAAGATGGAAAGTAGAAGGAGGAGTTTCAGATCTGAGACACTCTCAGGAAACTCAAGATGGAAGGAGGAAAGATATGAAAATAAAAACCCTAGAAGAAGACCCTCTTCTTCTTCACGTTTTTCTCTCTAAATGCCCTAACTTGTGTATTTTATATCTCCACAACCCAAAGGTATTTCTCTCTTATTTTTGGATGACAGAAAGGCCTCTCAAAAAACTATCTTCCCTTAAAATTTCACGAAGAAACTCATCTTATATAGAGAGATATGATAGAGTCCTTGTCTAGGTCAAACACCTAGTCAAGGCTTATCCAAACATGGCAAGTAAAGGGACGCCCAACTCTTGAGCACCTCCTTCATATTTTCGTGGATGGATCAAAAGAAAAGGGTGCACAATGTAAACCCTAAAAGCCACGAAAATTCCAAAAAAAATTTGGATAAATTCGGTGCAAAATTGAAAGAGTTTTGGATTTCTAAAACTCTATCTCATAGAATTCGAAATCCAAACTTATTCCTTTTAGATTTGATCCAAATCACCTTCCATGTAAGAAAGAAGAGAGGAGACCTTTTGTGAACGTGGGAGAGATCTGGGAGAGGGCTTTTGTCGCACAAAATAAGTGGAGATTGGCATTGAATAAGAGAGAGGGCGTGGAGAAGGTTTATGTGGTGCAAGGTGGAATCCTAGTCCTACTAGGATTCTGTCTCATAACTTGTTTTAATTTGGTTTCCCAAACCAAATCAAATCAAAATTAGATCAACCCAATTAAAATAGGTCTTAACCTAATTAAGAACCTAATTTAATCAGATTAAATTAGATTTAAATCTGATTTAATTTTCTAATCAAATTAGAAATTAGATTGACCCAAGTCCTAGTTGAACTAGGACTAGTCTTTCCTTGCACTTGGCTTATCCAATAAACCAATTGGACTTGATCCAATCAAGCCCAAATCAAATCTAATTAAATCATATTTAATTAGACTTAATCTCAGCCCATTGGCTTAATCAAATTAAGCCAATTAGCAATCGAATTGCTAATCGATCCTCCTGCAACACTTGCACTGGGTTAAATGTCAATCATATTGATTATTTAACCCTATAATGATTCTTAATCGTTGATCAACCATCCGATCAGATCATGAACTCTAATGTGTGTGACCTCATAGGTCCAAACCTAAGCCGGTAGCATAGAAACAAATTCCTATACCAATCGAAGTGACCATCTAGCAATGGTACCCGACGTCCGGATAGGTCGAATGTGTAGAACAACATCCTTAGAACCCATGCGGATATAGTTTTCATATAATTCATCCCCTTGACCAAAATGATCATAGGACACCCCAGAGCTCAACTGTCAACTCTGATCAGGTTGTCCACATTGTATTTCAAAATATCAAATCCATCTGATGGATTACCCTGGCCAAGTTTTGCTAAATTGAAATACAGCAACTCATTCTTCTCCAACTCTTGGAGTGGTCAATCCCATCACGATCACACTCTGACTTCGCAAGTACTTGACTGTGCCCAGAAGCCTTCCGTCCCTGAATTAGAAATTCAGTTAGTCCGGTACCAAAGCACAGTGAGTTGCTTGCAAGTCACTGAGGTGATCTCAAGTCTAAGGGACACTTATACCTATATCCCATCAGAGACATTCTCGACAGCAAAATGCTCTGGAGTTGGTCACGTTCAATGATGATGTACCCTTACATCTCACCTGTATGCCATACCAGTGTCTCCACACTCCTTGGTTAAGAGGACAACCAACCCATATGGCCTACAGCGACCTATGCTTGATAGAAGCTGTCGTCCTTATTAACAGCCTATCATTTGGTCGTGAACAGTTTTAAGGACTAATCGATAAATCCTCTCTTTATCGAACTTAAATAGTCCTAAGGACTTCATCATAACAACGGAGTTCATTAGAAGATGAAAGCTTATGATGAAAATGCCAAATATATTTTATTTATTAACAAATCAATTATAATACTTGGTTGCTCAACCGTCAACAGCTTGACGATTGGCTTTTTGGGACACATTTCCCAACAATTAAGGTCTACAGAGATAGACCAAATAGGATACTGGGACTTTCACAGAAGATGTACATAGAGGAGGTGCTAAAAAGATTTAGCATGGAAAACTCCAAAAAAGTTTAGTACCTTTTAGACATGGCATTCATCTCTCTAAGAAGATGTGCCCTAGCACACCTGAGGAGATTGAACGCATGAGCAAAATTTCTTATGCTTCGACAATAGGAAGCCTCATGTATGCCATGCTATGTACACGACCTGATATAGCCCATGTTGTGAGTGTCACAAGTAGATATCAGTCGAATCCAGGCGAAGAGCACTGGACTTCTGTGAAATGTATCCTTAAGTTTTTGAGAAGGACTAAGAATATATTTCTAGTCTTTGAGAATGGAGAACTCTAGATTCAGGGATATACAGACTCAGACTTTATGTCTGATATAGATGATCGAAAGTCGACATCTGAGAGTTTATTCATTTGCAATGGTGGTGCAGTTAGCTGAAAGAGTTCCAAGCAGACGGTGATTGCAGATTCCACCATAGAGGTAGAGTATATTGCTGCATCGGAAGCTGCGAAGGAGGCATTCTGGTACAAAAAATTTGCCGCAGAACTTGGAGTGATGTCATTGGATGCCATCTCTCTTTACTGCGACAATAATGGTGTCATAGCCCTAGCTAAGGAGCCAAGATCTCACCAGAAGTCCAAGCATATCGAGCGGCGATTCCATCTGATCCGTAATTATCTCGAAAAAGGTTATGTCGAGGTTAAGAGAGTCGACTCCAAAAATAATGTGGCAGACCCGCTGACAAAGCTATTAGGCCAGCAAAAGATCGAAGACCACCTTGAGAAGATGGGACATAGATATGTAGCCAATTGGCATTAGCTCAAGTGGGGTTTGTTAGATGTGTGCCCTAGATGCCAAATTGGCTGACACATTCCTATACAAATCTAAGGACAAATTTATAATTTTGACTATAAATCAATAAATGGGTTATTCTTCTATCACATTATGTACATTGTATCTGTGATACATCCTTTGAGTTAGTTGAAATGTCAATTCATATTTTCAAGAGTTGAAAATTTAAGGCATGAATTTACATAACTAACTCATAAATAGCTCCTGACCATCGGATCATCATGAGGATGGTGATCGATCTGGAAGGTTGGTATATGATTGCTTCCTTAGGATAGATGTGTCTTGAGTCTATGGTGTGGAGACACCAAAGTGAGAGTACAGATATTCGTTGAGAACGAGAGTACTGAGCGTGACCATATCGAGCAGTCATAAAGAAGTCTACCTTCTCGTCGATGACTAGCTCGATGCTGCAGTTGTGTGTCTAGTTCTTTGACCTGAGGTGCATCGACAGTTCACCTTAAGTGTGTTATAGTTTGACTACACCATAACTCGATCTCCTAGCCAATCAGAATCCTAAGGTGTATGTTGGCTGTAGCATATTCATTGTAGGAACTAGGTCACACCAAGATAGGATTTATCAACCTCGGTAGATGAGAGGAGTAGTCCTATGGAGATCAAAAGATCGAGTCCTTAAGCCCATGGCCATGGTAGAGTGAAATAATGAAAAATAGTTTTCCATTAGAATTTCACATCAGACTCGGATCGATCGATTAACTCATATGACTGATGTTGGGTTTGACGAGTTCACCTTAACCCTAATTCAGTCGGGACTCATGATAGAGGAACTCAATCACATAAGTAGCTGCACCGAGAGGTTCATCTTCAGTTCTGATGGGTTGCCACCATATACTGCTAGTTGTCACTGATGGATTTTGAGAGCAATTAGAATGATCTTGATGATCGATTATTCTAATTGTATGAATCAGAAGAGTTCTGGTCCATCGAAAGGAGTTTCGATGATGTCGATGATGAGATCACGACATATCTCATTACCATTTGGAATTGAACCTAACTGGGTCACACTAATAAGAGTTAGGATCTGGATGTTATCAATTAGGCTAGCCCAATGGATTTGGATTAGATCCAATTAGGTTCAAGGAAATCATGCTAGCACACGATTGAGCCTAACTTTCTCCTCGTGCAATCATTTTCATTTCGACTGAGCCAAATGTGATTTGACTCATCGAGAGAACCTTGAGAAAAATTTTCTCAGTCTGACTGGAGCCAGTCCAGCTCAGAAAAGTTTTATCTTAATTCATGAGATGAATTTAAGACAACACCTGCTAATTCCTGACACCTACCATTTTTATTTTAGGACATCTATCAAATGTTGACATATGGGTCTTAAACTGAAGACCACTTGGCAAGAGGTTATTAGAGATTTTTTTATGGAATGTCCACCTACCAAAAATAAGCACCAAAGTGGGCACCATAATTGGATAAGGCTTGCGCCCCAAGTGGATAAAGATCAAGAGGAGTCTTGATCAACATAGACTCTTGGGTGCCATCTCCCTTGTGCTTATCCAATGTTGGTGCAAACATAGGAGAGAAGGTGAGGGTCCTTATTTGATTTGATTAGATGATATCACTTCACCAATCAAAATTTTTTTGGATTAAATAAAATTTTTTGATTGGTCGAAAGATGTGGCACTGGCAGCGCAGCAGGGTCTATATAAACCCTGTCTGCGCCTAGGGTTTAAGAGATTCTACTCCCTACCCAGCAAAAGCCAGCCACCCCTTCTCTTCTCCATGTCATCCCTAGTGCTCCCTCTCCCCTCTTCATGCCCAAAAGGTTGGGCATCCATCTGGTGAAGGATCAAGGCGTGGTGACACCTTGAACAGGAAGGCTGTAGGAGTTCTTCGACAAGCTGCTGCTCCAACTTCAGGAAAACTTTTGAAGATCTTCCTAATCAGATTTAGTTTTGATTTTTGGAATAGAGATTTGTGAGGAGAAGATGATCCAGATCCTACCTAAGTGGATACTGGTAGAGGTCAGGAATTGCATGGCTAAATCAGAACCTCAGGCTTGCTGCGATCATCTACAGGGTAATCAGATTACCCTTGAGGTATTTCATATTTTTTCATGCTTTTAGATTTATTTTAAAATTAATTTTAGATAATAAAATTAGATCTAAAGATTTAGATCTGAAATAAATATAAGATAATTTTTTTTTTAATTATTTCACCCCATATTTGATGAAATCTGGAAGATCCTACAAGAAAAAAGATGATTTTTCCTTCATATGCATGTTAGATTAATTTGATTAATCTAGTTGACTTTTGCTATATTTTATTTGAAAAAGTTTTAAAATACATGCATGAAATTGTCTACATTTTTCAATAAAGAGGTCCTGACTGATTGGATTGTCAAATCATGATTTCGAATCATAAATCATAAGTGGTCTCAATTATCAATTTGATTGATGATTAAACTTAAATGTAAAAGCTATATAAGAGCTTTTTAAGAGTTAGTAAGTTATAAGAGGACTTAATTGTAATTATTGCATATAATTTGATTAGATTAAATATTAGGATGGGATTCTAATCGAATTAAATCAGATTTAATTTTGATTTGAGTTTGACTTAAACTAGATTTTATCAATCTAATGGGATTAGATTTAATGAATACTTGACCCAAGCCTATCTAGATTAGATTTAACCTATTCTTTAGCCATGTTTGATTTGGATTGGATCTTATGTTGGAATTTTGTATTGTGGTATGCATGTGTGTTTTAAATTTTTTTTTTCTAAATAATATAGTAGAATAGTAGATTAAAATATCTTTTAATCTATATCATGCATGCAAAAAATATAGAACACAAGGATCTATTTCATATGCTAAAATTGAATACATGCTGAATTTCATACTAAAATTAAATATGTGATCGAATCACATACCTGTTTCATAATTTCTTTCTTCAAATCTAGATCTAGAAGAGAGTAGGTTCTCCTTTAACTATACAAATTTTTAGTCTCTATGGGTATCCACTCAGGATCAGTCTGGAATAGCCCTTTTTGGTGTTGATCTTTCTTCTTCAAGAACAATCACCCTACGAATCTGAATGACGCCTAGATCGCGATCAACTCTTTGATCCTTTTTTTAATCTTTTTCTTCTCTTCTTCTCTTGATTATGAAGCAACCAAGGTATAAAAATTAGCAAGAAAAAGGGGACATCTAAGCTCCTCTTGGGCATGGAGATGGAGGATGCCCAACTCCTTTAGGCGTTGAATCCTAGGCCGAATGATTACAAAGCAATATTCAAAAATCTTTGGCATATGGTTACCATATAATTCATTCATTTAATGCTCAATACTCAGGATTGTTGGACCTTATGTGGTGCTCCCAAGGCTCAAGGGACCAAGGCTAAGGCCAAGATCCAAAATTCATGAGGTGGTCATGGGGTTTCTAGGGCTAGTTTGGGCCCTAGGGCAAAAGGCTGTCAGCCTTTTGGGTTTTGAGGTTCAGAAATTTTGGATCTTAAGGGGCTAACTTATCTTTGGACTAGGATTAAGTCTAAAATTATGAGATTTGATCAATTCATGGGTGTATATAGACTTGGGTGAGCACAATCTTGTATTGAGTTAGTCAGGGGAGTTTTTGGATTGGATCACATTGCCCTATATATAAAGATATAATATATTCTGACTTGATGAAGTGAATGAATATTAAATTATTTTCTTTCTAACCTTCTCTCTCTTTCTTTCTCTCTCTCTGGTCTTCTCCACATTCTAGCAGTAAGAAATCCTAGGGATTTTTGGCCGTCAATCCCAAAAAGAAAATAGAGGTGCTAGGGTTTCTAGTGCCCTCCTTGTGCACACCCCCCCCCCTTTTTGTGCGCCCCCTCTTGGCCGCCCAAGAAAAGTTTCACACCTCATCTTTTATTTTTGGAGGCTTCATCAAGGGTACTTTTAGGTCCCAAAAGGTGAGTCTCAGATCTAGTGGAGAAGGGGTTCAAATCATAGAAAGAAATTCTGTCGACAGGATTTACAAGGCTGCTGAAATTCTGAAGGCTGTTTTTGTTTTGCTTGGTTGCTAGCCTTCAAAGACCTCCATGACCTGATCCTTGCTGTTTCCTAATGTCCACAACCTGAAGAAGGTTCTTCAATAATTGATATCAGAGCATGGGTTATGTGCAGAAAGAAGGAGACTCTAGAAGTGGAAAATCTTCAAAGATTGAAATTTCAGCAAGAATCCTATCAAGGTATTGCTCAAATCCCTTAGAGTTTTGTTGTGTTTTTGGTTTGAATCCAGCTATGGAAAGCAACATGAAAGTTGATTTTGAGAAGTTTGATGGGAAAAAAAAATTTCATGTGAAAAGTTTGGGTAGCAGATCTTTTGGTTTAAGTAGATCTAGATCAGATATTGGAGGAGAAGCCTGAAGAGATGATGGATCATCAGTGGATATCCCTGGAGAAGAAGGCTTATTTTATGATTAAAGGATATTTGGTGGATGTAGTGCTCTACTCAGTGTTAGAGGAGAGGATCTCGAAAGGTTTATGGTCGAAGTTGCACACCATATATATGGAAAAAAATATATGCAACAAGCTGATGTTGAAGAAGAGACTGTACAGCCTTCGGATGCAGAAAGATAGAGATGTCTTGGGTTACATTCAGAAACTCGATCAGGTGTGCAATGAGTTGCAGAACATCAGAGTGAAGATGGAGGAGGAAGATAAGTCATTACTACTACTATGCTCGCTACCCCCTTCCTATGATCCATTGGTGACGATACTACTCTACGACAAGGAGACCCTAGAGTATGAAGACATGGTCTCGGTGCTGTAGTCTAATGAAAAATAGAGAAAGTTGACCAAGGAAAGTGCTCTCCAAGAAGGATTGGCCATGGGAGAGAGATTAGGAAGAAGAAGGAAAAGAGGTAAGTTAAGGGGATGGTCAAAGTCTCGGAAGAGTAAGAGCAGGAAGGAAGCTAGGTGCTACAAGTGCAATGAGATCGGACACTTCAAACGAGATTGCCCATAGTGGAAGAACAAGAATGGAGATAAGAGAGGATATGATGTGCTAAGTACAGTGGCTGATAGTGAGTTGGAGGATGACCTCTTGGTGGTATCAGATTGTTACAGGCAAAACACAGATGTATGGACCTTGGATTCAGCCTGTTCGCATCACTACACTCCAAACCGATCTTGGTTCGCTACATACACTAGTACGGATGAAGGGAGCATGACACTTGAAGATAATCACCCATGTAGAGTTGCTAGTATTGGGAGTGTTCGGGTGAGGATGTTTGATGGGATGGTGCGAACTCTCACTAATGTGAAGCACATTCCTGATCTGAAGAAGAATCTCATGTCACTTAGTTACCTGGAGCGGAGTGGCTACAGCTTCAACAGTCATGCCAGGAGTGGGGTGTTGAACATTTCAAATGGAGCCATGGTAGTGATGAGAGATAGGAGGATGGAGAACAACCTCTACAGGATGGAAGGATCTATGGTAACTGAAGAATTTGATGTAGCAGCAGTAACGCAGGACTAGCAAGGGACTCATCGATTGTGGCACTACCGCCTAGGCCATATGGGAGATCGTGGGATGGAGCTGAGTAAGTATAGTCTGCTTTCAGATCTGGATGGAGGGATCTCAAAGGTATGTGAGCCATGCCAGATGAAAAAGCAGAAGAGAGTGCAGTTTGTCAGTAGTTCAGCCTGCAGTGCAGCCCCACTGGAACTAGTTCACACTGATGTGTGGGGACCGACCCTGATTTCAGCCAGAAATGGGGTGAGATACTTCTTGACCTTCATAGATGATTTCTCAAGAAAGGTATGGATCTACTTCATGAAGGAGAAATCAAAAGTCTTCATCAAATTTAAGATGTGGAAAGCTGAGGTGGAGAAGGAGACAGGTCAGAGCTTGAAGTGTCTGCGATCTGACAATAGCAGGGAGTACACCAGCAAGGAGTTTTAGATTTTTTTGTGAAGAGTGTGGCATAAAAAGGCACTCCTTTATAAGAGGGACTTCTCCACAAAATGGGGTGCCTGAGAGGATGAACAGAATCCTTATGGAAAAGGCACGAAGCATGAGGCTGCAGGCAGGGCTTCCTAAAGTGTTCTAAGTTGATACAATGGATGCAGCTTGTTATTTGATGAATCAGTCACCTCACATCAAATTAGATAGTGGTATTTTAGAGGAAAAATAGTCTAGAAGGAATATTTGGCTTAGCTATCTAAGGGTGTTTTGGTGCACGGCATTTGTGCACATTGGTGCTAGTGAGCGGAGCAAATTGGACGTCAGGTCACGGAAGATGATGTTCTTGGGATATCCATGAGGAATTAAGGGATGCCAGCTATGGGATCCCTTAGAGAAGAAGGTTGTCATTAGTAGGGATGTTACCTTTGATAAAAATTTAGTTTTTCAAAGGCAAGATGGCATAGAAGAGCAGCAAAAGGTCCAGCAAGATAGCCTTGGACAACTAACATCCTATTCAATTTTGCCACTGTAAATGCATTGGGAGGACTTGGTATTCAGGTGGAGTACCCTCCAAAGATATCTCCATAGGTGGAGAGAGCTTGGATGGATGAAAGAAGTCAGGAGGTCCAGCAGGAGCAAACTGGACCTAGGACGGATATCGGGGTTACACTGCACAAGTCCAAAAGGAATATCAGGCAACCGAAATGATATGGCTTTGAGAAGATAGTGTCATATGCTCTGGTGATAGTGAATGGGGACCCTTACACCTATGAGGAGGCTATGGAGAGCTAAGACAGAGAGAGGTGGATCCAACCAATGTTCGAAGAGATGCAGTCTCTCCACAAGAACGAGACATGATGATTGGTGCAGTTGCCACAAGGAAAAAAATCCATTGATTGCAAGTGGGTTTATTAATGTAAGGAGGGGCCTTCAGAGTAGAGAGGTATCAGATACAAGGTGAGGCTAGTAGCCAAAGGATACTCCCAGAAGGAAAGCATCGATTTTAATGAGATTTTCTCTCCCATCATCAGGCATACTTCCATCAGGGTGCTACTGAGTATCGTAGCAGCTCAAGACTTGGAGCTGGAGCAGATGGATGTCAAGACGGCATTTCTCTATGGACATCAGGAAGAGAGCATCTACATGGAGCAGCCACCTGGGTTTTGAGAGGCAGGAGCAAAAGAGAAGGTCTGTTTGTTATAGAAATCATTGTACGGGCTGAAACAATCATCGAGGTAATGGTACAAGTGGTTTGATTCTTATATGAAGAGTATCGGACTTTTTAGGTGTGAGTATGACTCTTGTGTTTATGTTAAATCTTTAGATCATAGGTCTAGTATTTTTCTACTCTTGTATGTAGATGACATGCTTATAGCATGCAAGAGTAAGAACTTTGTGCAGGAACTGAAGGAAGCCTGATCTCGGGAGTTTGAGATGAAGGATTTGGGGTCTGCGAGGAAGATCTTAGGTATGAAAATCTTCAAAGATCAAGTCAAGAGGGTGCTGCATTTATCTCAAAGAGGTTACATCAAGAAGATCTTGAAGAGGTTTGGGATAAAGGAAGCGAAACCGACGGAGCTACCACTCATCGGGCATTTTAGACTCTCGAGAACTCCACGGTTGATTTTTTTTATTGTCTTTGGAGCCACACACGTGTCCGACCTCTACAGGTGATCCACATGAGGCTGCAACAAAATTGAAGGTTCGTCGAACGAAGATCCACTCCAAGTGCTAGCTTCTTGTAGATCCCTCCAGATGGTTAATCTAAAAAATATTCTTCAAATCTCTTGGACATTTCATGAGATGAAGAATATGAGGAGGAATGAGGGAGAAATCAAACCTTTTGACCTCCCTAAAGTTAGAAATAATATGTAAAAGAAAAAGTCCTAAGAGAAGATAGTTCTTCTCTTTCAGTACATCAACGATTGATGTCCTGAGAACATCTCTATCCTAGGACATGGGGAGACCATCTTCTCTAGATATTTTCAAAACTTTTAGATCTTATGATATCTGATTTTTCTCATAGAAAAATCTCATGATTTATGGAGAAGAAGGGTTCTAAAAGAAACCTTAAGAGAAGACCTTCTTTTCTTCTTCTTCTCTCATCAGAACATGATCAGATCATGTCCAAAATTAGATCACCATGCCCCAACTCATTGGAGCATGAATATACCATGCCATCCCTTTTTCTCTCTCATATTTTTATCACATAAAAATATAAAATAAAGAGAAAATAAACTAAAAAAATAATAATAAGAGAAAAACATCTTCTCTCTTACCTTTTGTTTCTATAAGACATCAACTTTTGATCTCTTGATAGAAGACTCTTCTCCAAGGAATTTGATTCCTCAAACCACCCATTCCATCCTATTTCTCTCTTAAATTTTATCACATAAAAATCACAAAAAACAAAGAGAGAATAATATGAAAGAAAAACAATGAGAGAAGATAATCTTTTCTCTTACCTTTCTCTCTACAAGATATCAATCTTTGATCTCCTGATTGAAGACTCTCCTCCAAGGATTTTGGCACCTCAAACCACCCATGCCTTCCTCTTTATCCTCTGCTATTTTTATCTAAAAGCCATAAATTTTTGACTCTTATTTGATAGAATATGGGGCGGCAACTTTTTATATGGTAGACTAGGTCATAAAACCTAGTCCAACAAGGAGTCCATGGGGCATCCAACTCTTGGATGCCCTCTCCCTCATAAATTTCATGGAGAGCATGAAATAACTCATAAAAGGGGCTACAAAAAGAAGGGATAAGCTTGGGGAATGTTGGTGCAAGAGAGGAGAGAAGAGTCCTTGTGAAGAGGGTCTCTTTCAAAAAAAGGATAAACCTAAACCACTTTCCACAATTAGCCAAATCCCTTTCCATATTGAATCAAATCAAATCTGATTCAAATCTCTAGAATAAGTAGTGTGAGATAACATTCCTTGGATGTGGATATCATAGAAAAATATCTAAAAATTAATTAGTGGGCATAGGCTTGAGATTTCTTAGGTGGCGCAAGAGAAAAGATGGAGTCCTAGTCTAACTAGGATTCTTATGTAGATTAGGTCAAATACTTTGAATCCAATCCAAATTAATTGCAACCTAATTAATGGTGATCCTAATCCAACTAAGAGTCTATATTAAATCAGATTAAATTATATTTAATTCTAATTTAAATCCTAACTTAATTAGAAATTAGGTGCATACAAGTCCATAGTCGAACAGAGACTTGTTCTCCCTTACAACTGGCTTATCCAATAAACCAATTAGACTTAATCCAATTAAATTCAAACTAATTCTAATTGAATCAAATTTAATTAGACTTGATCTCAGTCTAATTTTTCAATCAGATTGAGCCAATTAGTAATCCAATTGTGAATCGATCCTCCTGCAACACTTGCATTAGGTCAAACATCAATCACATTGATCGTTTAACCTTAGAACGATTCTCAATCATCGAATAACCATCTGATTAGATTACAACCTCTTATGTGTATGACCCTATAGGTTCTAACCTAAGCCAGTAGTATAGGAACCAATTCCTATACCAGTCAAAGTAACCATCTAGCAATGGTTTCCGACGTTTAGATAGATCGAATGTATGCAAAGCAACATTCTAAGAATCCTGACCCATGGTTATCGTATAATTCATCTTTTTGATCAATAATGCTCAAGACGACTTCGAGTGTGCTGCCAACACTCATATAAGTCATCTCTATTGTGTCTCAAAATTTTGCAAATCCCGTGACTCCTCACGAGGATTACCCAGGCCTAGGTTTTGCTAAATTGAAATACAGTGAGACATTCTCTTCCTGAAGTTAATTAGGAGTGGTCAATCCCATCTTGACTCACATACCCACTTTATAAGTACTTGACTATACCAAAAAACTTTTCGAACCTATATTAAAAATACAGGCAGTCCGGCATCAAAGCACAGTGAGTTGCTTGCAAGTCACCATGGTGATCTCAGGTCAGAGGGACACTTGTACCCATTGGCCTTAGCTAGCTACTCTTGACAGTAAAGTGCTACATTGGTCATGTTCAATACAGATGTACTCCTACATCTCATCTGGATGTCATACCAGTGTCTCCACTGTTGAAAAAAATTCAGTGCAGGGGTAAAATAGTAATTTTAAATTTTTTTCAAAATTACTATTTTACAGTGGAAATTATTAATTAATCTAATTAATTAATAAAAATTTACCCTACACTAGGATTTATATATGATATATAGCATGCATGCATTTAAATTTGAAATTCGAATTTGAACAGTAGACACTTTACTGTAATGTGTTCAGAACACAATACCTTTGTGTGGGTAGTAGATCACCGCAATCTGATCACCATCGAGAGAGTCTAATCATCGTGATACAGCCACACAGCGTGTCTGGCCTTTGTGAATCATCCACATGAAGCTCCCGATCTGATCGACTCCTCACGAGTGCTAGCACGTTGTAGAGCCCTTTCGATGGCCGATGCTGATCGAACTCCTTCAATCGATGTCTGCCAATTCTTTGGATGCTCTAGATTATCAGTAGATGTGCTTGAGAGGATGTTGAAGATCTTTCTAAAATTTGGTGGGATCACAACACTCGTGGCTCACCTTCTCACTTCCCGAACTCCAATCTGAAACACTGAAGAACTCACTGAAACCCTGCGCACACTTTTTCTTTCTTTTCTTTCTTTTTCTCTCGAAAGGATAATGACCTTCACCTTGCACACAAGGATTCCTCACACCCAAATTTTCTCTCCAAAATTTTTCTTGCACACGCCTCACTTTTCTCCTCCTTTTAAAATAATGTCAAACGTCTTATCCACGTGAGAGGATAAAGATGAGTAATTGCACATTTGAATTCAAATCAAATTTTGAATTCAAATGGAAACCAATTTATTCCTATCCACTAAGGGTATGAGAAGAGGAGGGCATGGCTTAATTTGTGCATGAGTGATTTCATGAGAAACATTTTCTCGTGTAATAAATGGGGCGTTAAAAGAGGATAAGGTCAAGGCGCTAAGATTGGTTGCTCATTCAAATTTAAACTTTGTTTTGAATTTGAATGGCCAACCAATCATCCTTATCCACTCATTTGGTGCATTAAAGTAGGGCATGAGGAGGGCTTTGCATGAAGAAAAATTCATGAGAACTTCCTTCTCATGAATTCAAATGGGCATAGTGGAGGTGAGGTGGTACAGGGAGAATGGGTCAAGGTGGGTTCATTATTTAAACCAACCTAATTGAACCAAATAAGTTAGGCCCAATTAGACTAATTTAAATCCAACTTAATTAGGTTTAATTAGGCTCAATAAAATTCTAATCAAATCAGGAATTGATTAAGCCCAACCCCTGATCATATCAGGGACCAAACCATCTTGACGATTAGGTCAACTCTTCACCTAATCGGGTTAAACCCAACTGAATTCAATTCAATTGGACTTGATCCAAAAATAATCACTCAATCAAATTGAGTTAATTAGTGATCAAATCACTAATTAAATCTCTCATAAATATTGAGTCCAAATTCGTTGGGTAATCGGGCATCAGAATTCATCGATATGTAACCCTGATCGAAGAGTCCCAAACCAGTGGGACTCTTGACCCCGATACCTAAAATGTGTGGGACTCATGATAAGAGAATCCTGATTCTTGATCATAGAGTCTCAGATATGTAGGACTCATAGTCCACGAGCATTAAGACTCTTCATCAGCCATCAGATCAGATAGGAACCTCTAATGTGTGTGACCCTGCAAGTTCGAACCTAAGCCGGTAGCACAGGAACCAATTCCTGTACTAATCGAAGTGACCATCTAGCAATGGTACCCAACGACTGGATAGGTCGAATAGTCACAATCACAACACTCAGAACCTACGTAAATATGGTTACTATATAATTCATCCTTTTGATCTCTGTGTTTAGGATGACTCAGGGTTAAACTGTCAACCCTGATTAGATCATCCGAATCGTGCTCAACTCAAACAGTCTTGTGACTCCTCACAAGGACTACCCTAGCCAAAGTTTTGCTAAATTGAAACATGACTGTACACAGCTCCTAAACTGGAGTGGTCAATCCCATCTTGACACACGCACCGACAAGTCAAGTACTTGACTACACCCAGCAGCCTTCCGTCACTGAATTAGAAATTCAGGTAGTCCAGTGCCTAAGTGCAGTGAGTTGCTTGCAAGTCACCATGGCGGTCTCAGGTTGGAGGAACATTTATACCCATATTCTATTAGAGCAAATCTTGACAGTAGAAATAGCTCTGGAGTCAGTCACGTTCAGTACAGATGTACCCTTATATCTCACCTGTATGCCATACCAGTGTCTCCACACTCATTGGTCAAGAGGACAACCAACCTATATGGCACACAATGACCTATGCTTGATAAATATTATCGTCCTTGGTAACAACGTATCATTTGGTCGCGAACAGATTTAAGGACTAAACGACAAATCCTCCTTTGTCGAGTCTAAATAGTCCTAAGGACTTCACCACAACATAAGAGTTCATTAGAAGATAAAATATTTTGTGATGAAAAAAATATCAAAATAATTTTTATTAATTCATAATTCATGTACATATACAAAAGGAGTACAATCATCAACAAGCTGACGATTGACTTTGGGACACTATTTCCAACAATCTCCTACTTGGCCTAAAGCCAATCGGTGCAGTATTAATACCCATCTTCGACTTGTAGTTGTCGAACTCCTTCACCGCAATGGCTTTAGTGAATGGGTCGGCTAGGTTCTCCTTCGCATTGATCTTCTGAAGGTTGACATCACCTCGATCCATAATTTCTCAGATGAGATGGTAGCGGCACAGAATATGCTTCGTCCGCTGGTGTGCCTTCGGTTCCTTCGCCTGAGCAATGGCTCCAGAGCTGTCACGGTAGCACAGAACTGGACCAACAAGGGAGGGTGCTACTTCGAGCTCGGTGATGAACTTTCTTAGCCACACCACTTCTTTGGCAGCATCTGATGCAGTGACATACTCTGCCTCACAAACTGAATCAGCCACGTGTGCTGCTTGGAACTCTTCCAGCAGATAGCCCCACCATTAAGGGTAAAAATAAATCCCGACATATTTTTGCTGTCATCGTGATCAGACTGAAAACTAGAGTCTGTAAACCATATAAGTCTCAAGTCTGATTCACCATAAACAAGCCACTGGTCCTTAGTATTTCTTAAATACTTCAGGATGGTTTTAACAACCTTCCAGTGATTCTCCCCTGGATCAGATTGGTATCTACTCACTATCCCTAGTGAGTATGCCACATCTGGTCGTGTACATGTCCTGGCGTACATGATAGATCCCACTGCCGAAGCATATAAAATTCTATCCATACGCTCTCTCTCTTGAGGTGTTGTCGGACAATCCCTCTTCGAGAGAGAAATTTCATGGCCTATTGGTAGATAGTCTTTCTTGAAATTCTCCATGCTGAACCTCTTCAGCATAGTATCTATGTATGTAGACTGGGATAAACCAAGCAACCTTTTAGATCTATCCCTATAGATCCACATCCCTGGGATGTAGGAAGCTTCTCCCAAATCCTTCATGGAGAACTGTGACGACAGCCAAATCTTTATTCCCTGTAATGCAGGGACATCATTCCCGATTAAGAGAATATCATCCACATACAATACAAGAAATACCACTACTAGACCATTAGCCCACTTATAAATACAGGACTCTTCTCCGTTCTTAACGAAGCCATACGTCTTGATCGTCCTATCAAAACATATGTTCCAACTCTGGGATGCCTGCTTAAGTTCATAAATGGACCTCTGTAGTCTGCACACCTTAAACTCATCAGTTGATGTGAATCCTTCTGGTTGTATCATATACACCTCTTTTCCAGCTTTCCGTTTAGGAAAGCTGTCTTCACGTCCATCTGCCAGATTTCATAGTCTAGATGGGCAGCTATCGCAAGCATAATCCGAATGGATTTGAGCATTACCACAGGAGAAAACATCTTGTCATAGTCTATACCATAACGTTGATGATATCCCTTGGCAACCAGATGGGCTTTATAGGTTTCCACCTTTCCGTCTGTGCCCCTCTTCCTCTTGAAGACCCACTTACACCCTATGGGTTTTACTCCTTCGAGTGGATCAACCAATGTCCACACATCATTGACCTTCATGGACTCCATTTCAGATTTCCTGGCCTCTAGCCATTTCTCAGAGTTGGGTCTCTGCATTGCATCCATGTAGGTGATCGGATCCTCATCGTTTTCATCAAGTTTGATAGGATCGTCATCCCGGACCAAGAAACCATAGTATCTATCCGGTTGATGTGGTACTCTATCAGATCACCTTAAGGGTGCTTGAACAATGGGTTCCGGATCTGATCTAATCAAATTCGGTTCAGGTTCAGCAACTTGCATCAGATTTTCCACCTGTCGAATTTCGTCAAGTTCGACTTTAGAGGCAACAGTCCCTTCACCAAGGAAATTTCTTTCCAAAAAGATTGCCTTAAGGCTGACAAACATTTTTTGCTCATCAGCTAGGTAGAAGTAATACCCATTGGTCTCTTTTGGGTACCCTATAAAATTACACTTGTCAGACCTAGGTCCAAGCTTGTCCGTAATTAAACGTTTAACATAAGCCAGACACCCCCAAACCCTAAGGTGCGAGAGTACTGGCTTACGTCCTATCCATATCTCATATGGCATTTTGATTACAGACTTACTCGAAACCCTATTTAGAAGGTAACAAGTCGATTCGAGTGCATATCCCCAAAGGGAGATCGACAGATCAGCAAATCCCATCATGGATCGAACCATGTCCAAAAAGGTCCGATTCTTCCTTTCAGATACACCATTATGCTGTGGTGTTCCAGGAGGAGTCTATTGAGAGAGAATTCCATTCTCTCCAAGATATGTCAGAAACTCATTGGAAAGGTATTCACCTCCTCAATCAGATCGAAGAGTTTTAATACACTTTCTAGTTTATTTTTCTACCTCATTTCGGAATAGTTTGAACATTTCAAATGACTCTGACTTATGCTTCGTTAAATAGACATATCCATACCTCGATAGATCATCTATGAAGGTTATGAAGTAGAAATATCCACCTTTTGCACTTGAGCTCATGGGTCCACATACATCAGAATGTACCAGACCCAAGAGTTCACTGGCTCGCTCACCTTTTCCAGTAAAAGGTGCAGGATTTCATGCATGAATTTCAAAATAATTTTAAAATATAATATAGTGGAATATATAAATTAAATAATTTAATATATAAATGCATGTAATCAAATTACTAAATACTATAATTAGAATCTATAACATATCATATTATATTTATAAATCAGAAAATAAAAGCTTTGGTATTGATCAAATCAATACCTTAGATCTAAAACAGTTTTAGATCTAAAACCTAGATCCCATCTAGATAAGAGAAGAGATCAGATCTCTTACCTTCATGCGGGTTGAGAACTCCGTGGTTGATTTTTTTTATTGTAGCCACATACATGTCTAACCTCTACAGGTGATCCACATGAGGCTGCAACAAAATTGAAGGTTCGTCGAACGAAGATCCACCCGAAGTGCTAGCTACTTGTAGATCTCTCCGGATGGTTAATCTAAAAAATATTCTCCAGATCTCTTGGACATTCAATGAGATGAAGAATATGAGAAGGAATGAGGGAAAAGTCAAACCTTTTGACCTCCCTAAAATTAAAAATAATATGTAAAAGAAAAAGTCCTAAGAGAAGATAGTTCTTCTCTTTCAGTACATCAACGATTGATGTCCTGAGAACATCTCTATGCTAGGACATGGGGAGACCATCTTCTTTAGATATTTTTCAAACTTTCAGATCTCATGATATCTAATTTTTTTATAGAAAAATCTCATGATTTATGAAGAAGAAGGATTCTAAAAGAAACCTTAAGAGAAGACCTTCTTTTCTTCTTCTTCTCTCATCAAAACATGATCAGATCATGTCCAAAATTAGATCACCATGCCCCAACTCATTGGAGAATGAATCCACCATGCCATCCCTCTTTCTCTCTCAAATTTTTATCACATAAAAATATAAAATAAAGAGGAAATAAATTGAAAAAAAAATAATAAGAGAAAAATATCTTCTCTATTACCTTTTATTTCTACAAGACACCAACTTTTGATCTCTTGATAGAAGACTCTTCTCCAAGAAATTTGATGCCTCAAACCACCCAATCCATCCACTTTTTCTCTCAAATTTTATCACATAAAAAACATAAAAAACAAAGAGAGAATAATATGAAAGAAAAACAATGTGAGAAGACAATATTTTCTCTTACCTTTCTTTCTACAAGATATCAACCTTTGATCTCTTGATTGAAGACTCTCCTCCAAGGATTTTGGCACCTCAAACCACCCATGCCTTTCTCTTTCTCCTCTGCTATTTCTATCAAAAAGCCATGAATTTTTGACTCTTATTTGATAGCATATGGGGTGGCAACTTTTTATATGGTAGACTAGGTCATAAAACCTTGTCTAACAAGGAGTCCATGGGGCATCCAACTCTTGGACGCCCCCTCCCTCATAAATTTTGTGGAGAGCATGAAATAACTCACAAAAAGGACTATAAAAAGAAGGAATAGGCTTGGGAAATGTTGGCGCAAGAGAGGAGAGAAGAGTCCTTGTGAAGAGGGACTCTTTCAAAAATGAGCAACCTAATCAATGAGTAGCCTAATCAACGAGCAACCTAATCAAGACCTGATTAACCACATTGGCCAGGTAAGTATGATCGGTAGGAGGGTTTGCCAAAGCTTGCCTAAGACACCATCAGAAATGATCAGGTAAGCGAGCTCCCAATTAAAAACTACCGGTCATGTTTACCTTAGACACCAACTGGTTTATCAGTTTTGATTTGGTCTGCCTAAAGATTCAGGCTCAGCCATTGAGCCACAATCAGTGTCCATTTGTTAGATATATTGACTTCGATCAACTACAACTATTGAAGTGATCTATAGAAATGACCTAATCTTAATTAACTTTTAATTAGGTTTGATCAATTTCTTAACTTAGCCATATTTAATCTAACCCTAGGTCTAATCCAGTTAATGACCTGATCAAAGCTAACCCATTACCCTTTAACCCATGTTTTATGAAATTGTCTTAGGATCTTTAAATCATAAACCTAGATCCTAAATAATCACTTAATTTTTTTAATTAAGTTCATGACTGAGGGTTGGGGTTCGACATTTTAAAATTTATTTTCAATTTTTGAAAGTTTTAATACAATTTAGTGTTGTTTCACTAAATAGGTCGATTTATTTCAAAAATAGATTGGCTTATTTCACTAACAAACACTAACAATTAAAATCAATTAGAAAAATAATTGAGCCAACTTTTCAGTCGAGCCGGATTGCTAGTCGAGCTGGCCCGATAAGCAAACAGAACCTTCGCAAGATCCTATTCTTGGTTGATTTTAATCTATATACATTACATAAAATTTTATGAAGTGAAATAGACCTAATCTAAAACATTCATGACAAGATTTATTTAAACTTTTTAATTTTCTAGATCGCAATGTACCAGGACAACCTTTGCATTGTACGGGGTAAACCTTACAGCGGGACAACCTACAGTCCATGCAATCATTATTTTATTTTTTAAATTTATTTTAATATAATTATGAACATGTTATAAAAGAACCTAGATGCTCTGATACCACTGTTAGAAAAGGTGCAGTATTTCATGCATGAATTTTAAAATAATTTTAAAATATAACGTAGTGGAATATATAAATTAAATAATTTAATATATAAATACATGTAATCAAATTACTAAATACTATAATTAGAATCTATAACATGTCATATTATATTTATAAATCAGAAAATAAAAGCTTTGGTATTGATCAAATCAATACCTTAGACCTAAAACAGTTTTAGATCTAAAGCCTAGATCCCATCTAGATAAGAGAAGAGATCAGATCTCTTACCTTCATGCGGGTCGAGAACTCCGTGGTTAATTTTTTTTATTGTAGCCACATACATGTCTGACCTCTACAGGTGATCCACACGAGGCTGCAACAAAATTGAAGGTTCGCCGAACGAAGATCCACCCGAAGTGCTAGCTTCTTGTAGATCCCTCCGGATGGTTAATCTAAAATATATTCTTCGCATCTCTTGGACATTCAATGAGATGAAGAATATGAGAAGGAATGAGGGAAAAGTCAAACCTTTTGACCTCCCTAAAATTAAAAATAATATGTAAAAGAAAAAGTCCTAAGAGAAGACAGTTCTTCTCTTTCAGTACATCAATGATTAATGTCCTGAGAATATCTCTATGCTAGGACATGGGGAGACCATCTTCTTTAGATATTTTTCAAACTTTCAGATCTCATGATATCTGATTTTTTTCATAAAAAAATCTCATGATTTATGAAGAAGAAGGGTTCTAAAAGAAACCTTAAGAGAAGACCTTCTTTTCTTCTTCTTCTCTCATCAGAACAAGATCAGATCATGTCCAAAATTAGATCACCATGCCCCAACTCATTGCAGCATGAATCCACCATGCCATCCCTCTTTCTCTCTCAAGTTTTTATTATATAAAAATATAAAATAAAGAGAAAATAAACTGAAAAAAAAATAATAAGAGAAAAACATCTTCTCTATTACCTTTTATTTCTACAAGACACCAACTTTTGATCTCTTGATAGAAGACTCTTCTCCAAGAAATTTGATGCCTCAAACCACCCATTCCATCCAATTTTTCTCTCAAATTTTATCACATAAAAAACATAAAAAACAAAGAGAGAATAATATGAAAGAAAAATAATGAGAGAAGACAATATTTTCTCTTACCTTTCTTTCTACAAGATATCAACCTTTGATCTCTTGATTGAAGACTCTCCTCCAAGGATTTTGGCACCTCAAACCACCCATGCCTTCCTCTTTCTCCTCTGCTATTTCTATCAAAAAGCCATGAATTTTTGACTCTTATTTGATAGCATATGGGGTGGCAACTTTTTATATGGTAGACTAGGTCATAAAACCTAGTCTAACAAGGAGTCCATGGGGCATCCAACTCTTGGACGCCCCCTCCCTCATAAATTTTATAGAGAGCATGAAATAACTCACAAAAAGGGTTATAAAAAGAAGGGATAGGCTTGGGGAATGTTGGTGCAAGAGAGGAGAGAAGAGTCCTTGTGAAGAGGGACTCTTTCAAAAATGAGCAACCTAATCAATGAGCAACCTAATCAAGACTTGATTAACCACATTGGCCAGGTAAGTATGATCGGTAGGAGGGTTTGCCAAAGCTTGCCTTAGACACCATCAAAAATGATCAGGTGAGCAAGCTCCCAATTAAAAACCACCGGTCAGGTTTACCTTAGACACCAACTGGTTTATCAGTTTTGATTTGGTCTGCCTAAAGATTCAGGCTCAGCCGTTGAGCCACAATTAGTGTCTATTTGTTAGATATATTGACTTCGATCAACTACAATTATTGAAGTGATCTATAGAAATGACCTAATCCTAATTAACTTTTAATTAGGTTTGATCAATTTCTTAACTTAGTCCATATTTAATCTAACCCTAGGTCTAATCCAGTTAATGACCTGATCAAAGCTAACCCATTACCCTTTAACCCATGTTTTATGAAATTGTCTTAGGATCTTTAAATCATAAACCTAGATCCTAAACAATCACTTAATTTTTTTAATTAAGTTCATGACTGAGGGTTGGGGTTCGGCATTTCAAAATTTATTTTCAATTTTTGAAAGTTTTAATACAATTTAGTGTTGTTTCACTAAATAGGTCGACTTATTTCAAAAATAGATTGGCTTATTTCACTAACAAATACTAATAATTAAAATCAATCAGAAAAATAATTGAGCCAACTTTTCAGTCGAGCTGGATTGCTAGTCGAGCTGGCCCGATAAGCAAATAGAACCTTCGCAAGATCCTATTGTTGGTTGATTTTAATCTATATACATTACATAAAATTTTATGAAATGAAATAGACCTATTCTAAAATATTCATGACAAGATTTATTTAAACTTTTTAATTTTTTAGAATGCAACGTACCAGGACAACCTTTACACTGTAAGGGGTAAACCTTACAGCAGGACAACCTACAGTCCGTGCGATCATTATTTTATTTTTTAAATTTATTTTAATGTAATTATGAATATGTTATAAAAGAACCTAGATGCTTTGATACCACTGTTAGAAAAGGTGCAGGATTTCATGCATGAATTTCAAAATAATTTTAAAATATAACGTAGTGGAATATATAATTTAAATAATTTAATATATAAATGCATGTAATCAAATTATTAAATACTATAATTAGAATCTATAACATGTCATATTATATTTATAAATTAGAAAATAAAAACTTGGGTATTGATCAAATCAATACCTTAGATCTAAAACAGTTTTAGATCTAAAACCTAGATCCCATCTAGATAAGAGAAGAGATCAGATCTCTTACCTTCATGTGGGTCGAGAACTTCATGGTTGATTTTTTTTATTGTAGCCACATACATGTCTGACCTCTACAGGTGATCCACATGAGGCTGCAATAAAATTGAAGGTTCGTCGAACGAAGATCCACCCGAAGTGCTAGCTTCTTGTAGATCCCTCCGGATGGTTAATCTAAAAAATATTCTTCAGATCTCTTGGATATTCAATGAGATGAAGAATATGAGAAGGAATGAAGAAAAAGTCAAACCTTTTAACCTCTCTAAAATTAAAAATAATATGTAAAAGAAAAAGTCCTAAGAGAAGACAATTCTTCTCTTTCAGTACATCAACGATTGATATCCTGAGAACATCTCTATGCTAGGACATTGGGAGACCATCTTCTTTAGATATTTTTCAAACTTTTAGATCTCATGATATCTGATTTTTTTTATATAAAAATCTCATAATTTATGAAGAAGAAGGGTTCTATAAGAAACCTTAAGAGAAGACCTTCTTTTCTTCTTCTTCTCTCATCAGAACATGATTAGATCATGTCCAAAATTAGATCACCATGCCCCAACTCATTGGAGCATGAATCCACCATGCCATCCCTCTTTCTCTCTCAAATTTTTATCACATAAAAATATAAAATAAATAGGAAATAAACTGAAAAAAAATAATAAGAGAAAAACGTCTTCTCTATTACCTTTTATTTCTGCAAGACACCAACTTTTGATCTCTTGATAGAAGACTCTTCTCCAAGAAATTTGATGCCTCAAACCACCCATTCCATCACTTTTTCTCTCAAATTTTATCACATAAAAAACATAAAAAACAAAGAGAGAATAATATGAAAGAAAAATAATGAGAAAAGATAATATTTTCTCTTACCTTTCTTTCTACAAGATATCAACCTTTGATCTCTTGATTGAAGACTCTCCTCCAAGGATTTTAGCACCTCAAACCACCCATGCCTTCCTCTTTCTCCTCTGCTATTTCTATCAAAAATCCATGAATTTTTGACTCTTATTTGATCGCATATGGGGTGGCAACTTTTTATATGGTAGACTAGGTCATAAAACCTAGTCTAACAAGGAGTCCATGGGGCATCCAACTCTTGGACGCCCCCTCCCTCATAAATTTTGTGGAGAGCATGAAATAACTCACAAAAAGGGCTATAAAAAGAAGGGATAGGCTTGGGGAATGTTGGCGCAAGAGAGGAGAGAAGAGTCCTTGTGAAGAGGGACTCTTTCAAAAAAAGGATAAACCTAAACCACTTTCCATAATTAGCCAAATCTCTTTTCATATTGAATCAAATCAAATCTAATTCAAATCTTTATAATAAGTGGTGTGATATAATATTCTTTAGACATGGATATCATAGAAAAATATCTAAAAATTAATTAGTGGACGTGGGCTTGAGATTTCTTAGGTGGCACAAGAGAAGAGATGGAGTCCTAGTCTAACTAGGATTCTTATGTAGATTAGGTCAAACACTTTAAACCCAATCCAAATTAATTATAACCTAATTAATTATGATCCTAGTCCAACTTGAAGTCCATATTAAATCATATTTAATCTTATTTAATTTTGATTTAAATCTTAACTTAATTAAAAATTAGGTGCATACAAGTCCTAGTCGAATAGGGACTTGTTCTCCCTTGCAATTGGCTTATTCAATAAACTAATTAGACTCAATCTAATTAAATCCAAACTAATTTTAATTGAATCAAATTTAATTAGACTTGATCTCAGTTCAATTGCTCAATCAGATTGAGCCAATTAGCATTCCAATTGCTAATCGATCCTCCTGCAATATTTGCATTAGGTCAAACATCAATCACATTGATTGTTTAACCTTAGAATGATTCTCAATCATCGATTAACCTTCTGATTAGGTTACAACCTCATATGTGTGTGATCTTATAGATTCAAATCTAAGCTGATAGCATAGAAATTAATTTCTGTACCAGTCGAAGTAACCATCTAGCAATGGTTCCCGACGTCTAGATAGGTCGAATGTATGCAAAGCAACATTCTAAGAACCTTGACCCATGGTTATCGTATAATTCATCCTTTTGATCAATAATGCTTAAGATGACTTCAAGTATACTATCAACACTCATATAGGTCATCTCTATTGTGTCTCAAAATTTTGCAAATCCCGTGACTCCTCACGAGGATTACTCAGGCCTAGATTTTGCTAAATTGAAACACAACGAGACATTCTCTTCCTGAAGTTAATCTGGAGTGATCAATCCCATCTTGACTCATGCACCGACTTCACAAGTACTTGACTGTACCCAAAATTTTTTGAACCTATAGTAAAAATACAGGCAGTCCGGCACCAAAGCACAGTGAGTTGCTTGCAAGTCACCGTGGCGATCTCAGGTCGGAGGAACACTTATACCCATTGGCCTTAGCTAACTACTCTTGACAGTAGAGTGCTACATTGGTCACATTCAATGCAGATGTACTCCTACATCTCACATGGATGCCATATCAGTGTCTCCACACTACTTAGTTATGAGGACAACCAACGCATATGGCATACAGTGACCTACACTTGATAAGTTATCATCCTTGTTAATAACTTATCATTTAGTCGTGAATAATTTAAGAACCATCTGATAAATCCTCCTTTATTGATTGATTGTGACTTCATCATAATTTAGGAGTTCATTTAAAGAAGATAGAACTTTTATGATGAACCTGCCAAATAACTATTGTTATTAGATAATTCATATACTAATTCCAATCATCTACCACTTAGATGATTGACTTAGGACATATTTTTCAACAACTCTCATTTGTACTAAAGCCAATCATAACGATATCAAATATCCTCTCTTCCACTTGAGTTTGTAGAACTTCTTAGTTTCGAGACCTCAGCAAATAGATCAGTCAAGTTCTCCTTTATCATCGATCTTCCAAAGATCGATGTCACCCTGATCTAAAATCAAAAGTGATAGCAACACAGAGTATACTGGTCCTTCAGTTCTTTAGCCAGATTTATGGCTCCAGTGCTATGATAGGATTGGACCATCAGTGGATGGTGTCACTCCCAACCTGCTAATGAAGCTCAGCAACTACACAGCTTACATGGTAGCATCATATGCTACAATGTACTCTACATCACTAACTGAGTAGACTAAAGTATCCTGCTTGGAACCTTTTTCGCAAATTGCTCCTATAATTAGGGTATGATCTGACACTTTCTTGTTGTCTCCTTGATCTGACTGAAATCGAAATATCCACATGTTTAAAGTCAGTATTTTCATATTTGAGTCACTGGACTTTAGATTTCCTAAATACTTAAGGATTGTCCATACAATCTTCCAGTGGTTCTTACTTAGATCAGACTGATATCTGCTCACTACCATTATTGAGTACACCATATCTGGTCTTGAACATGGAGAAATTATATGACACCCAAACTTTTATTCTTTGCAATGCTGGAATGCCATTTCTGATTAAGAGAATTTCATCCACAGACAATACAAGGAATAACACTACAGAATATTTTGCCCACTTATAAATGCAGGGTTCGTCTTTGTTCATAACAAAGACATATGTTCAAAACGTATATTCCAACTCTGGGATAATAGCGAAAACGGGCTTTATAGGTCTCCACCTTCCCGTCTGCACTACTCTGATCCTTTTAAAAAATCCTTTCACACCTAATGGGTTTTATCCCTTCAGGTGAATTATCTAGTGTTTATACACTATTGATTTTCATGGACTTCAATTTGGATTTAATAGCTCCAAGCCACTTCTTAGAGTTAGACCACTGCATTGCATCCCTATACGTGATTGGATCCTTATTAATCTCATCGAGCTCAATAGGATCGCCGTCCCAGACCTAGACACTGAAGTGTCTGTCCAGCTAACACGGTACTCTACCAGATCTCCTTAAATGTGTTACTTTGATGGGCTCTGAGTTTGATCTAATCAAATCTGGTTCTGTAGGTTTACTAGATTATGTCGGTTCATTTTCTACCAGTCAAACTTCCAAGTTCAACTTGATAGGTATCAGTTCCTTCTCTAAGGAACTCCTTTCCAAAAGGAATGCCCTACTGCTGGTGAGCATCTTATGTTCTTCAGTATGATAGAATTAGTAACCCTTAAACAACTATTGGACCAAGAACCAAGTTTATCTGTATGCAAACCTTTGACATAGGCCGATCAACTCCAAACCCAAAGGTGAGAGAGTGTAGGTCCATACCCTATCCATATCTCATGTAGAATCTGCACAATAGACTTAGTATATTTTTAGAGTAAAACAGGTAATCATACAAGAGCACAATCCTGAAGCAGACAGAGAAGTGAACCCTATTGTGGATTGAACCATGTCCAACAAAGTTCAACTTCTCCTTTTAGATACACTTTGTTGCAAAAAGGAATCCACTGAGAGAGAAAACAATTCTCTCCTAGAAATATCACAAACTCACTGGATAAGTATTCACCTCCTTGATCTGATCGGAGAGTTCTAACATCTTATCCGGTTTGTTTTAATCTTTCATTATTGAATCATTTGAATATTTCAAATGATTCAGGCTAGACACACCCATGCCCAGATAGATCGTCTGTAATGAAATATTAATATCTTCCTCTGGCACTTAAGTTCACAGGTCCACATACATCACTATATATGAGACTTAAAACTTTATCAGCTCCTTCACCTTTTTCATTAAAAGGTGACTTTGTCATCTTTCCAAGAAGACAAGACTCACAGGCTATCAATGATTCACAATTATTGATGTGAGGTTTCTCTCTCAAGCTAATCCATTTATCCTATTCTTGTCAAGGTGACTAAGCCAAAGATAGACATCCATGATATTATTTAACTTGGGTGTGTACATTACACTTAATAGGCTGTGTAAATATTAAATATCATTTTCTTATTGTCCATGTATTATTGTAACATTATTCATAATAATATCACAATAATCTTTCTTTATTAATGAATGATAATCATCTTTGGTCAAATGATCAACAAAGATTACATTCATCATAGACAATGGACAATAGTAATAATTACTCTAAATGATAATATTTGAAAATAAGCTCTACAATTCCTAAAGTTAGGATTAGAATAAAACTTCCTTCCCTAACATTCAAGAATTTCTCACCATTTTCAAATATTCCACTTACTTGTAGTCCTAGCAATAAATTGCATAAGACCATGGTATCTAATACCTAGGTAGTATAATTACATAGAGAAACTTTAAGATGTTATCATATAACATCCTTGATGAGCAACTCTTACACTTTTCTCTTGTTTAGCCTATTATGGTCAAGGGAAGCAAGACAATTCTTCTTCCTATGACCCAGCTTCTGACAGTAGAAGCAACATGCCTGATTTGGATCGATTTTGGACTAATTATTTTGACTGGACTAAGAAGCCCCAATACGAACCCATTCATACTGCTGAACCAAATTCAACTTTCGATACTAATTAACAAAGTTGGATCTCATAAGTCATCACTATTTAACAGCGATTGAAGCAATTAAGGTTTAGCCTTATTTTGAGAAAAAAGAACAATGACCTAATGTATATGAATTATTTTAAGCCTAGAGACTTGGACTTTAGTCTCAAGGTTCTCCCACTATTTTGTTCAAATTGGTAGCCTCTACCTCCAATTTGTGAATTACTTTAATTTCTTAGTAGGTACTAGAATTCACATAGACTACACACAAGCCCGACTTTGGTCAGCCCACCCATCTGCATCTACGGATAGGTTCATTAACCAATTATTTCTCCAAACAACTTCTAATAATTTAATTTTGTCCCAGAAACCTAATCAGTAAGCTTTGGCCTCCACTGTAAGGATCCGATTAGGTCCAACTATCAACATGACCATACTTGGTGCATCTAACCAATGAATGATTAAGCCCAACTTTGGTTGGCTCACCTAACCACCATTAGAGAGATACTTTCAAGTCGTCATATGATGAGTGATAATTTCATTAGTCAACAAGCACCAGGCCTTTGGGTTTGCAATGATTATTGAGTTAATGGACTCATTATCAAACACCTTAATGGGAGGCCATGACTCAGTTATCTCCATAACTTTATCGTTTTAAGGACCTAATAATTTTAGAAGATTTAAAATTATTAGTGATTTAAGGATAGAAAGGATATAGATCAATTTACTCCCACTGACTTCACCAAGTCAAGTCCTCCCAGTGACTTCTCAAGTCATTAATAAGGACTAGGATCAAATTTGGTCTATGGTCACCTAGATCAGTCTCACTGAATGAAATCAGACTCACTGATTTCTTATGTGACATGGGTTAGCACGAATCAATGAGCAACCTAATCAAGACCTGATTAACCACATTGGCCAGGTAAGTATGATCGGTGGGAGGGTTTGCCAAAGCTTGCCTTAGACACCATCAGAAATGGCCAGGTAAGCAAGCTCCCAATTAAAAACCATCAGTCAGGTTTACCTTAGACACCAATTGGTTTATCAGTTTTGATTTGGTCTGTATAAAGATTCGGGCTCAACCACTTAGCCACAATCAGTGCCCATTTGTTAGATATATGGACTTTGATCAACTACAACTATTGAAGTGATTTATAGAAATGATCTAATCCTAATTAGCTTTTAATTAGGTTTGATCAATTTCTTAACTTAATCCATATTTAATCTAACCCTAGGTCTAATCCAGTTAATGACCTGATCAAAGCTAACCCATTATCCTTTAACCCATGCTTTATGAAATTATCTTAGGATCTTTAAAATACAAACCTAGATCCTCAACAATCACTTAATTCTTTTAATTAAGTTCATGGCTGAGGGTTGGGGTTCGGTATTTTGAAATCCATTTTCAACTTTTGAAAGGTTTAATACAATTTAGTATTGTTTCACTAAATAGGTCGACTCATTTCAAAAATAGATCGGCTTATTTTACTAACAAATATTAATAATTAAAATTAGTCAAAAAAATAATTGAGCCAACTTTTCAGTCAAGCAGGATTGCTGGTCGAGCTGGCCCGATAAGCAAACAAAACTTTTGCAAGATCCTATTCTTGACTGATTTTAATCTATGTACATTACATAAAATTTTATGAAACAAAATAGACCCAATCTAAAATATTCATGATAAGATTTATTTAAACCTTTTAATTTTCTAGATCACAACGTACCAAGACAACCTTTGCACTGTAAGGGGTAAACCTTACAGCAGGACAACCTACAGTCCGTACGATCATTATTTTATTTTTTAAAAATTATAAATATATTATAAAAGAACCTAGATGCTCTGATACCACTGTTGGAAAAGATGCAGGGTTTCATGCATGAATTTCAAAATAATTTTGAAATATAACACAGTGAAATATGTAAATTAAATTATTTAATATATAAATACATGTAATTAGATTACTAAACCCTACAATTAGGATCTATAATATGTCATATTATATTTATAAATTAGAAAATAAAAGCTTTGCTATTAATCAAATCAATACCCTTGATCTAAAATACTTTTAGATCTAAAACCTAGATCGCATCTAGAATAGAGAAGAGATCAGATCTCTTACCTTCATATAGGTTGAGAACTTTATAGTTGATTTTTTTTATTATCTTCAGAGCCACACATGCATCCAACCTCTACAGGTGATCCACACAAGGCTACAACAAAATCAGAGGTTCGTCGAACGAAAATCTGCTCGAAGTACTAGCTTCTTACAGATCCCTCCAGATGGTTAATCTAAAAAATATTCTTCAAATCTCTTAGATATTCCATGAGATGAAGAATATGAGGAGGAATGAGGATGAAGTCCAACCTTTTGACTTTCCTAAAATCAAAAATAATATGTAAAAGAAAAAGTCCTAAGAGAAGATAGTTCTTTTCTTTCATTAAATCAACGATTGATGTCCTGAGAACCTCTCTATGCTGGGACATGGGGAGACCATCTTCTCTAGATATTTTCCAAACTTTTAGATCACATGATATCTGATTTTTCTCATAAAAAAATCTCATAATTTATGGAGAAGAAGGGTTCTAAAAGAAACCTTAAGAGAAGACCTTCTTTTCTTCTTCTTCTCTCATCAGAACATGATTAGATCATATCCAAAATTAGATCACCATGCCCCAACTCATTGGAGCATAAATCCACCATGCCATCCCTCTTTCTCTCTCAGATTTTTATCACATAAAAATATAAAATAAAGAAAAAATAAACTGAAAAGAAAAACAATAAGAAAAAAACATCTTCTCTCTTACCTTTTGTTTCTACAAGACATCAACTTTTGATCTCTTGATAGAAGACTCTTCTCCAAGAAATTTGATACCTCAAACCACCCATTCCATCCTCTTTCTCTCTTAGATTTTATCACATAAAAAACATAAAAAATAAAGAGAGAATAATATGAAACAAAGACAATGAGAGAAGACAATCTTTTCTCTTACCTTTCTCTTTACAAGATATCAACATTTGATCTCTTGATTGAAGACTCTCCTCCAAGGATTTTGGCACCTCAAACTACCCATGCCTTCCTCTTTTTCCTCTGCTATTTCTATGTAAAAGCTACAAATTTTTGACTTTTATTTGATAGCATATGGGGCGGCAACTTTTTATATGGTAGACTAGGTCATAAAATCTAGTCTAACAAGGAGTCCATGGGGCATCCAACTCTTGGACGCCCCCTCCCTCATAAATTTCATGGAGAGTATGAAATAACTCACAAAAGTGGCTACAAAAAGAAGGGATAAGATTGGGGAAAGTTGGCATAAGAGAGGAGAGAAGAGTCTTTGTGAAGAGGGACTCTTTCAAAAAAAGGATAAACCTAAACCACTTTCCATAATTAGCCAAATATCTTTCCATATTGAATCAAATCAAATCTGATTCAAATCTCTAGAATAAGTGGTGTGAGATAATATTCCTTAGATGTGGATATCATAAAAAAATATCTAAAAATTAATTAGTGGGTGTGGGCTTGAGATTTCTTAGGTGGCGCAAGAGAAGAGATGGAGTCCTAGTCTAACTAGGATTCTTATGTAGATTAGGTCAAACACTTTGAACCCAATCCAAATTAATTCAACCAAATTAATGGTGATCCTAGTCCAACTTGAAGTCCATATTAAATTAGATTAAAATATATTTAATTCTGATTTAAATCTTAACTTAATTAGAAATTGTTGGAAAATATGTCCCAAAAGCCAATCGTCAAGCTGTTGACGGTTGAGCAATCAAGTGTTGTAATTGATTTATTAATAAATAAAATATATTTTTGGTATTTTTATCATAAGTCTTCATCTTCTAATGAACTCCATTGTTATGATGAAGTCCTTAGGGCTATTTAAGTTCGATAAAGAGAGGCTTTATCGATTAGTTATTAAAACTGTTCACGACCAAATGATAGGCTGTTAATAAGGACGATAGCTTCTATCGAGCATAGGTCGCTGTAGGCCATATGGGTTGGTTGTCCTCTTAACCAAGGAGTGTGGAGATACTGGTATGGCATATAGGTGAGATATAAAGGTACATCATCATTGAACGTGACCAACTTCAGAGCATTCTGCTGTCGAGAATGTCGATGATGGGATATAAGTATAAGTATCCCTTAGACCTGAGATCGCCTCAGTGACTTGCAAGCAACTCACTATACTTTGGTACTGGACTAACTAAATTTTTAATTCAGAGATGAAAGGCTTCTGGGCACAGTCAAGTACTTGCGAAGTTAGAGTGTGATCGAGATGGGATTGACCACTCCAAGAGTTGGAGAAGAATGAGTCGCTGTATTTCAATTTAGCAAAATCTTGGCCAGGGTAATCCATCAGATGGATTTGATATTTTGAAATACAATGTGGACAACCTGATCAGAGTTGACAGTTGAACTCTGAGACATCCTATGATCATTTTGGTCAAGGGGATGAATTATATGAAAACTATATCCGTATGAGTTCTAAGGATGTTGTTCTACACATTCGACCTATCCGATTGTCGGGTATCATTGCTAGATGGTCACTTTGATTGGTATAAAAATTTATTCTTATATTACCGACTTAGGTTCGGACCTATGAGATCACAAACATTAGAGTTCATGATCCGATCGGATGGTTGATCAACGATTAAGAATCATTCTAGGGTTAAATAATCAATACGATTGACATTTAACCCAGTGCAAGTGTTGCAGGAGGATCGATTCGCAATTTGATTGCTAATTGGCTTAATTTGGTTAAGATAATGGATTGAGATTAAATCTAATTAAATATAATTTAATTAAATTTAGTTTGAGCTTGATTGGATCAATTCCAATTGGTTTATTGGATAAGCCAATTGCAAGGAAAAACTAGTCCTAGTTCAATTAGGATTGGGTCAACCTAATTTCTAATTTGATTAAAAAATTAAATCAGATTTAAATATAATTTAATCTGATTAAATTAAATTTTTAATTGGGTTAAGACCTATTTTAATTGGGGTGATCTAATTTTGATTTGATTTGGTTTGAGAAACCAAATTAAAACAAGTCATGAGCTAGAATCCTAGTAAGATTAGGATTCCACCTTGCGCCACATAAGCCCCCCCACGTCCTCTCTCTTATTCTATGCCAATCCCCTCTTATTTTGTGTGACAAAAGCCATCTCCCAGGTCTATCCCACATCCACAAAAGGTTTTCTCTCTTCTTTCTTACATGGAAGGTGGTTTGGATCAAATCAAAGAGGAATAAGTTTGGATTTCGAATTCTATGAGATAGAGTTTTAGAAATCCAAAACTCTTTCAATTTTGCACTGAATTTATTCAATTTTTTTTAAAATTTTTGTGGCTTTTAGGGTATACATTGTGTATCCTTTTCTAGTAATCTATGCACAAAAATAAGGAGGAGGTGCTCAGGAGTTGGGTGCCCCTTATCTTGCCATGTTTGGATAAGCCTTGATTAGGTATTTGACCTAGACAAGGACTCTATCATATCTCTCTTTATAAAATGAGTTTCCTCATAAAATTTTTGATGAAGATAGATATTTGAGATACGTTTAGGACATCCAAAAATCAGAGAGAAAGACCTTTGAGTCATGGAGATATAATAGACACAAGATAGGATGTTTAGAGAGAAAAACGAGAAGAAGAAGAGGGTCTTCTAGGGTTGTTTGTTTTCATCTCTTCCCTTCCTCCATCTTGAGTTTTCTGAGAGCATCTCAAATCTGATACTCTTTCTCCTATTTCTCATCTTTGGAAGAGCCCAAATCAAGAAGAAAAAGGCACCTGATCAACCATCAAAGAAGGATCAGTGCAGTACTAGCATACTGTGCTGATTTCTTGAAGCAGGACTTCTGGTCGAGATTCGTGGGCTCGTGTGGATGACTCCTAGAGGCCGGATGCATGTGCGGCTTGCAACATCATCCTTAAGCCCAGATCAGCAAGGTTAGAATGTCTAACTTGCAAAGTAATAGATCTGATCTATTGTTTAATACATACATTAGATGTAGTATAGAAACATATTGATATGATCAACATGTAGTTCATGCTCTATATATTTTAATTTTTGATTTAATGCTATGTAATAATCATGTAATAGGATCTTAGATCTAGGGATTCTTTAATTTTAAAAAATAAATTTTGATTTATTTTAGTCTTCCACTGCATGATCTTGAAAAAGTTTCAAGATCTAACCCTGAAACCCTAGATCTGGTTCCCTTCAATTGGCATCAGAGCCTAGGTTCTTCATTACATGATTATTTATACATGCTTAGATTATTTTTTAGATTAGATCTAATTTATATTCTGACTATTAAATCTAAAATTAAAATTTTAGATCAATTATGAACTGCAAGGTTGTCCTGCTGTAAGGTTTACCCCTTACAGTGCAAAGGTTGTCCTAGTTCGTGTAGATCTGTCTTTAATCATAAATTTGTTAGATATGATCTAGATTAAATTTATGATTTATTAGATTTAAAAAGTATTTAAATCTAAAATAAAATCTCTTTGTTAATAATTTTTGTGCAAAGAAATTATTTTAAAGTTGAAATTATTTCAATTATATGAACCTGTTTAGATTAGATCTAAAGTAGTTTCATGTTTATTTCACTTGCATCTTAATTATGAATCAAACATGCAATATGGTTGGTAGAATCATATTGTAAAATTATTTTACAAATATGAAAATTATTTTTTGAAAAGTCGAACCCAACTCTCAGCCCAAAACTTAATTAAGAATTAAGAAGTTATTTTGATTAGGTTCTAGGATTGTGAATTGAAGAACCTAAGACACAAACCATAACACATTGGGTTAATGGGTTAGTGGGAATTAGGTCCATTAATTGGGTTAGACCTATAGTTAGATTAAAGATGGACTTAATTAGAGAATTAACTAAATCTAATCAATTGTTATCTTAGATTAGGTCAAGGATTTTCTAGATCAATTATAATAGTTATAGTTGATCAAGTCCATGTCTTTAACGAGAACTAAATGGACTTGATTCTTGACTAAGCGACCTAGCACGAACTGTTAGGTTGATCTAATCGAAACTAATTAAACCAGTTGGTGTCTAAGGTAAACCAAACCGGTGGTTTTTAATTGGGAGCCCGCTTAACTGGCCATTTTTGATGGTGTCTAAGGCAAGCTTTGGCCGACCCTCCCACTGATCGAACTTACCTAGCCTCTTGATGAAATTATATTTTGATCAGATCACTTGACTATTTGAGCTGACCCATGTCAGCTAGGTAAATCAGTGTGACTGATTTAGGTGCTCCTAGACCATCCCTTTTAATGGTCTCCCTTAAGCTGACTTGGTGAAGCCAGTGGGAGGATCATGATACGCTGGTTCATCTGACCTCATCCTCTAAATCATTTAAATCTTCTAAAATTATTAGGTCCTTAAAATGATAAAGTTATGGAGATAACTGAGTCATAGCCTCCCATTAAGGTGTTTGATAATGAGTTCATTAACTCAATAATCATTGCAGACCCAAAGGCCTGGTGATTGTTGACTAATGGAATTATCACTCATCATATGACGACTTGGAAGGGTCTCTCTAATGGTGGTTAGGTGAGCCAACCAAAATTGGGCTTAATCATTCATTGGTTAGATGCACCAAGTATGGTCATGTTAATGGTTGGACCTAATCGGATCCTTACAGTGGAGGCCAAAGCCTACTGATTAGGTTTCTGGGGCAAAATTAAAATTACTAAAAATTATTTAGAAAAATAATTGGTTATGAATCTACCCTTAGATGTACATGGGTTGGCCAACCAAAGTTGGACTTGTGTGCAGTCTAAGTGGATTCTAGTACCCACTAAGGAATTAGGGTAATTCCTCGAATTGGAGGTAAAGGCTACCAATTCGAATAAAATAGTGGGAGAAACTTTTTGATTAAAGTTCAAATCTTTAGGTTTAATGAATCAATTACTAATTAGGTTATGATTCTCCTTCATGCAAATATGGCCACTTCCCTATCGCTCTGATTATTGTCGGACAATGATAAGTTGGTGGGACCCAACTTCGGTAGCTAGTACCAAAAGTTGAAGATAGTCCTAGAGCATGAACGGATCCTATATGTGATAATAGATCCTGCACCTGAGGAGCCAGCTGCCAATGCACGTGGAACAGTCAGAGATACTTACCAGAAGTGGCTCAGTGACCGGACCACGGTGCTCTGTATCATGCTGGCTGCCATGAGCGACGAGTTTAGTCGCAGATTCGAGATGGCTCAGCTAAAGGACATGCTTCAAGTGTTAGAGGATGCCTTTGGCACACCCGATGACGTGGAGAGGCACAAGACTAGTTGTGCCATCTTCAATGCCAAAATGCGGAATGGTGCCTCTGTCACTGATCATGTATTGTACATGATCGAGCTGATGGAACGATTGAGCAAGCTCAACTTTTCCTTGCATGAGCAGCTTGGGAAAGATGCAATACTGAATTTCCTGTCCAAGTCTTATCTCCCATTCCTCACTCATTATAGAATGACAAAGTCTGAAGTAAACTACCATGGGTTACTGGGGTTGCTTCAGAACTTTGAGAAGGATCACCAACTTCACAAGGAGTCGGTGAACTTAGTGGGAGGTTCGTCTTTTGGTTCTCGACCTTTTAAGAAAGGAAAGAAGAACAAGAAGAAGAAAGTGAAGAAGGTACAAGTTCAGGCTGGGACATCAGTGCAGGGCCAGACCAGAAAGATCAAGCCTGATAAGAGTCTATTCTACTGGTAAGAACCCTAGATTAGATAGTGTGTGTCAGCTACTTATGGCACTATAGGCTAGGTCATATAAACAAGAACAGAATAAACAGATTGACTCAAGAGGGAATCCTCGAAGTCAGTGATTGTGAATCACTTCCAACCTGTGAGTCCTATCTTCTTGGTAAAATGACCAAGTTACATTTTACTGGAAAAGGTGAGAGAGCTACTGAGCTCTTGAGCCTAGTACATACTGATGTATGCGGGCCCATGACCACAAGTGCTAGAGGTGGATATTTCTACTTCATAACTTTCACGGATGACTTATCCACATATAGATATGTCTATCTGATGAAACATAAGTCGGATTCATTTGAAATGTTCAAACGATTCCGAAGTGAAGTAGAAAAACAAATTGGGAAGAGTATTAAAACTCTTCGATCTGACTGAGGAGGAGAATACCTTTCTAGTGAGTTTCTCATATATCTAGGAGAGAATGAGATTCTCTCTCAATGGACTCCTCTAGGAATACCACAGCATAATAGTGTATCTGAAAGGAGGAATTGGACTCTATTAGACATGGTCCGATCCATGATGGGTTTTGCTAGCTTGCCGATATCCTTCTGGGGATATGCACTCGAATTGGCCTGTTATCTATTAAATAGGATTCCAAGTAAGTCTGTAATTAAGATTCCATATGAGATATGGATAGGGCGTAAGCCAGCACTTTCACACCTTAGGGTCTGGGGGTGCCTGGCCTATGTCAAACAATTAGTCACAGACAAACTTGGACCTAGGTCTGACAAATGCACATTTATTGGGTACCCCAAAGAGATGAAAGGATATTTTTTCTACCATGCTGATTAACAAAAGGTGTTCGTCAGCCTTAAGGCAATCTTTTAAGAAAAAGAGTTCCTTGGTGAAGGAACCATTGCCTCTAAGGTTGAACTTGATGAAGTTCAACAGGTAGAAGGACCGACACCAATAGCTGAACCTGAGTCGGATTTGATTGGATCAGATCCGGAGCCCAATGTACCTGTACCATTAAGACGATCTGGTAGAGTACCGCGTCAGCCGAACAGATACTACGATTTCTTAGTCTGGGATGGTGATCCCATCGAACTCGATGAGAATGATAAGGATCCGATCACCTATATGGATGCAATGCAGAGACCTGATTCTAAGAAATCGCTTGAAGCCATGAAATCCAAAATGGAGTCTATGAAGGTCAACGATGTATGGACATTGGTTGACCCACCTGAAGGGGTTAAACCCATTGGGTGTAAATGGGTCTTCAAAAAGAAGAGGGGCACAGACGGAAAGGTGGAGACCTATAAAGCCCGTCTGGTTGCCAAGGGATATCGTCAATGTTATGGTATTGACTATGATGAGATATTTTCCCCTGTGGCAATGCTCAAATCTATTCGGATAATGCTTGCAATAGCTGCCCATCTGGATTATGAGATCTAGCAGATGGATGTAAAGATAGCTTTCCTGAATGGAGAGCTGACCGAAGAGGTGTATATGATACAATCTAAGAGATTTACATTCACAGATGAGTCCAAGGTGTGCAAGCTTCAGAGATCCATTTATAGATTGAAGCAAGCTTCTCGGAGTTGGAACATGCATTTTTATAAGGTGATCAAAACATATGGCTTCATTAAGAATGGAGAAGAGCCCTGCATCTATAAATGGGCAAATGGTCCAGTTGTGGTATTCCTTATCTTGTACGTGGATGACATTCTCTTAATCGGGAATGACAACCCTGCACTACAGAAA
Source organism: Elaeis guineensis (assembly GCF_000442705.2). Lineage (NCBI taxonomy): Eukaryota > Viridiplantae > Streptophyta > Magnoliopsida > Arecales > Arecaceae > Elaeis > Elaeis guineensis. Next base: position 46,833,554 of record NC_025995.2, on the reverse strand, counting down.
ATAAAAGTTTGGTTGTCATCGCAGTTCTTCATGAAGGACTTGGGTGAAGCATCCTACATCCTAGGGATGAAGATCTATAGGGATAGATCTAAAAAGATGCTTGGATTATTCCAGTCCATGTACATAGATACTGTGCTAAAGAGGTTCAGCATGAAAAATTTCAAGAAGGGCTATCTACCGATAGGCCATGAAATTTCTCTCTAAGAAGGATTGTCCGACAAGTCCTGAAGAGAGAGAGCATATGAGTAGAGTCCCATATGCTTCGACTGTGGGATCAATCATGTACGCCATGAAATGTACAAGACCAGATGTGGCATACTCACTAGAAGTAGTGAGTAGATACCAATCTGATCCTGGAGAAAACCACTAAAAAGTGGTTAAAATCATCCTTAAGTATTTGAGAAATACTAAGGACCAATGGTTGGTTTATGACGACTCAGATCTGAAACTTATGGGGTTCACAGACTCCAGCTTTCAATCTGACCATGATGACAGTAGAAGCATGTCGGGTTATATCTTTACTCTGAATGGTGGAGCTATCTGTTTGAAAAGTTTCAAGCAGCATACTGTGGCAGACTCTGTTTGTGAAGCAAAGTACATCGCAGCATCAGATGCCATAAAGAAAACTGTGTGGCTGAGAAAATTCATCAATAAGCTCGGAGTAGCACCCTCCTTTGATGGTCTGGTCCTGCTCTACTGCGACAGCACTGGTGCCATAGCTCAAGCGAAGGAACCCAAAGCACACCAGCAGACAAAGCACATCTTGCGCCGCTTCCATCTGATCTGGAAGATCGTGGATCGAGGTGACGTCGACCTTCAGAAGATCGACGGAAAGGAGAACCTGACCGACCCCTTCACTAAAGCCCTGGCGATAAAGGAGTTCGACAACCACAAGTCGAAGATGGGTATTAGATACTGTGCCGAGTGGCTTTAGGATAAGTGGAAGTTATTGGGAAATATGTCCCAAAAGCCAATCGTCAAGCTATTGACGGTTGAGCAACCAAGTATTGTAATTGATTTGTTAATAAATAAAATATATTTTGGGTATTTTCATCATAAGTTTTCATCTTCTAATGAACTCCATTGTTATGATGAAGTCCTTAGGGCTATTTAGGTTCGATAAAGAGAGGATTTATCATTTAGTTCTTAAAACTGTTCACGACCAAATGATAGGCTGTTAATAAGGACAACAGCTTCTATCGATCATAGGTCGCTGTAGGCCATATGGGTTGGTTGTTCTCTTAACCAAGGAGTGTGGAGACATTGATATGGCATACAGGTGAGATATAAAGGTACATCATCATTGAACATGACCAACTCCAGAGCATTCTACTGTCGAGAATTTTCTGATGGGATATAGGTATAAGTGTCCCTTAGACCTGAGATCGCCTCAGTGACTTGCAAGCAACTCACTATGCTTTGGTACTGGACTAACTAAATTTTTAATTCAAGGATGGAAGGTTTCTAGCACAGTCAAGTACTTGCGAAGTCAGAGTGTGATCGAGATGGGATTGACCACTCCAAGAGTTGGAGAAGAATGAGTCACTGTATTTCAATTTAGTAAAACCTTGGCTAGGATAATCCATCAGATGGATTTGATATTTTGAAATACAATATGGACAACTTGGTCAGAGTTGATAGTTGAACTCTGAGATGTCCTATGATCATTTTGGTCAAGGAGATGAATTATATGAAAACTATATCCGCATGGGTTCTAAGGATGTTGTTCTACACATTCGACCTATCCGATCGTCGGGTATCATTGCTAGATGGTCACTTCGATTAATATAGAAATTTATTCCTGTACTACCGACTTAGGTTCGGACCTATGAGGTCACACACATTAGAGTTCATGATCCGATCGGATGGTTGATCAATGATTAAGAATCATTCTAGGGTTAAATGATCAATACGATTGACATTTAACCCAGTGCAAGTGTTGCAGGAGGATCGATTAGCAATTTGATTGCTAATTGACTTAATTTGATTAAGCCAATGGGTTGAGATTAAGTCTAATTAAATATAATTTAATTATATTTAGTTTGGGTTTGATTGGATCAAGTCCAATTGGTTTATTGGATAAGCCAATTGCAAGAAAAAACTATTCCTAGTTCAATTAAGATTGGGTCAACCTAATTTCTAATTTGATTAGAAAATTAAATTAGATTTAAATCTAATTTAATCTGATTAAATTATATTTTTAATTGGGTTAAGACCTATTTTAATTATATTGATCTAATTTTGGTTTGATTTGGTTTGAGAACCAATTTAAAACAAATCATGAGTTAGAATCCTAGTAAGACTAGGATTCTACCTTGCACCACATAAGCCCCCCCACATCCTCTCTCTTATTCCACACCAATCCCCTCTTATTTTGTGTGACAAAAGCCCTCTCCCAGGTCTCTCCCACATCCACAAATGGTTTTCTCTCTTCTTTCTTACATGGAAGGTGGTTTGGATCAAATCAAAGAGGAATAAGTTTGGATTTCGAATTCTATGAGATAGAGTTTTAGAAATCCAAAACTCTTTCAATTTTGCACCGAATTTATCCAAATTTTTTTTAAAATTTTTATGAATTTTAGGGTACATATTGTGCATCCTTTTTTGATGATCCATACATAAAAATAAAGAGGAGGTCAAGAGTTGGGCGCTCCTTATCTTGCCATGTTTGGATAAGCCTTGACTAGGTATTTGACCTAGACAAGGACTCTATCATATCTCTCTCTATAAAATGAGTTTATTTATGAAATTTTTGATAAAGATAGAGATTTAAGATATCTTTGGGCCATCCAAAAATCAGAGAGAAAGACCTTTGGATCATGGGATATAATAGACACAAGATAGGATGTTTAGAGAAAGAAACGAGAAGTAGAAGAGGGTCTTCTTCTAGGGTTGTTTGTTTTCATCTCTTCCCTTCCTCCATCTTGAGTTTTCTAAGAGCATCTCAGATCTGATACTCCTCCTCCTACTTCTTATCTTTGGAAGAGCCCAAATCAAGAAGAAGGAGGCACCTGATCAACCATCAAAGAAGGATCAGCGCAGTACTAGCATACTGTGCTGATTTTCTGAAGCAGAACTTCTGATCGAGATTCGTGGGCTCGTGTAGATGACTCCTAGAGGTCGGATGCATGTGCGGCTTGCAACATCATCCTTAAGCCTAGATCAGTGAGGTTAGAATGTCTAACTTGCAAGGTAATAGATCTGATCTATTGTTTAATACATACATTAGATGTAGTATAGAAACATGTTGATATGATCAACATGTAGTTCATGCTCTATATATTTTAATTTTTGATTTAATGTATGTAACAATCATATAATAGGATCTTAGATCTTGAAATTTTTTGATTTTAAAAAATAAATTTTGATTTATTTTACTCTTCCGCTGCATGATCTTGAAAAAGTTTCAAGATCTAACCCTGAAACCCTAGATCTGGTTCCCTTCAGGAATTAGGTGTATACAAGTCCTAGTCGAACAGGGACTTATTTTTTCTTGCAACTGACTTATCCAATAAACCAATTAGACTTAATCTAATTAAATCCAAACTAATTCTAATTGAATCAAATTTAATTTGACTTGATCTCAGCCCAATTGCTTAATCAGATTGAGCCAATTAGCAATCCAATTGCTAATCGATCCTCCTGCAACACTTGCATTAGGTCAAACATCAATCACATTGATCGTTTAACCTTAAAATGATTCTCAATCATCGATTAACCATCTGATTAGGTTACAACCTCTTATGTGTGTGACCCTATAGGTTCGAACCTAAGCTGATAGCATAGAAACCAATTCCTGAACTAGTCGAAGTAACCATCTAGTAATGATTCCCAACGTCCAGATAGATCGAATGTATGCAAAGCAACATTCTAAGAATCCTGGCCCATGGTTACGGTATAATTCATCTTTTTGATCAATAATGCTCAAGACAACTTCGAGTATGATGTCAACACTTATATAAGTCATCTCTATTGTGTCTCAAAATTTTACAAATCTCATGACTCCTCACGAGGATTACCCAGGCTTAGGTTTTGCTAAATTGAAACACAGTGAGATATTCTCTTCCTGAAGTTAATCAGAAGTGGTCAATCCCATCTTGACTTACACACTGACTTGACAAGTACTTGACTATACCCAGAAACCTTTCGAACCTATATTAAAAATATAGGCAGTCCGGCACCAAAGCATAGTGAGTTGCTTGCAAGTCACCGTTGTGATCTCAAGTTGGAGGAACACTTATACCCATTGGCCTTAGCTAATTACTCTTGACAATAAAGTGTTACATTGGTCATGTTCAATATAGATGTACTCCTATATCTCACCTTGATGCCATACTAGTGTCTCAACATCACTTGGTTACGAGGACAACTAACGCATATGGCATACAGCGACCTACACTTGATAAGTTATCATCCTTGTTAATAACTTATCATTTGATCGTGAACAATTTAAGAACCATCCGATAAATCTTTGTTTATCGGTTGATTGTGGTTCTAAAGACTTCATCATAATTTAGAAGTTCATTTAAGGAAGATAGAACTTTTATGATAAACCTGCCAAATAACTATTGTTATTAGATAATTCATATATTAATTCCAATCATCTACCACTGAGATGATTGGCTTTGGGATATATTTTTCAACATGCCATATACCTCTGGTGTGGGGAGCCTTATGTACGCCATGGTGTGTTGTAGGCCCAATATTGCCCATGCAGTGAGCCAGGTCAGTAGGTTCATGGCGTAGCCTGGCAGGGAGCACTAGCGAGTACTGAAGGGGATCTTCAGGTACTTGACAGGTACTGTTGAGGTCGATATCTACTACATATAGTGAGAAGGTGCTGAGAGACTCTCCAATACATCCAAGGAGGTTCGGAGGCTGATAGGAGGGTTCGTGAATGCAGACTTCGGTGGAGACTTGGACACTCGACGGTCGACGATAGATTTTGTATTTAGCCTGTTTGGAGGTCCCATTTCATGGAGATCATGCTTCCAACCTATCACAGCCTTATCCATGACTAAAATAGAGTATATTGGTATTACGGAGGTAGTGAAGGAGGCCCTATGGTTGAAGGGCTTGGCTTTGGAGATGGACCTTGCACAGGAGGCCGTCAGGATGCACTGCGACAATCAGAGTGTACTGTTACTTGCACAGAACTCTATCTATTATGCGAGGATGAAGTACATCGATATCAAGTATCTAAAGCAAAAATTTAGTGCAGGGGCAAAATGGTAATTTTAAAACTTTTTCAAAATTACTATTTTACAGTGGAATTATTAATTAATCTTATTAATTAATACTAATTAATCCTACGTTAGGATCTACATATGATACAACAGCATACATTTAAATTTGAAATTCAAATTTGAATCAGTAAACGTTTTACAGTACTGTGTTCAGAACACATCACCTTTTGCGGGTAGTCGATCACCGCAATCTGATCACCGTCGGGGGGCTCTGATCATCACGTCACAGCCACACAAATATCTGACCTCTGCAGATCATCCACATGAAGCTCCCATCTAATCAGCTCCTCACGAATGCTAGTTAATGATTTCACCCTTTTGATGGCAGATGTTGATCGAACTCCTTCGATCGATGTGTGCCGACTTCTCAGATGCTCCGGATCATCTGCACAGTTGCTTGAGAGGATGATGGATCTCTCCCTAAAATTTGGTGGACTCATGACACTCGTGGCACACCAATCTCACTTCCCAAACCCTAGGTAGAAACCCTAGGGTACACACCAAAAACCCTGCGCCCAATTTTCTCTCTTTTCTTTCTTTTTCTCTCGGAAGGTTTTGGACCTTCACCTTGTGCAGAAGCCTTCCTCACGCCTCAAAGTTTCTCTCCTAAAAATTTCTATGCACGTCCCACCTTTCTCCTCTTTTTAAAACAACATCGAACGTGTCTTATCCGCGTGAGAGGATAAAGACAAGAGGTTACACATTTGAATTCAAATCAAATTTGAATTCAAACAAAAACCAACTTATCCCTATCCTTTTGGGCGTGAGAAGAGAAGGGGTGTGGCTCTTTGTGCGTGGAAAATGTTTCATGAGAAACCTTTTCTCGTGTAAGTAATGTGGCACACAAAATGGATAAGGATGAAAGGGCAAGTGATAAGTTATCCATTCAAATTCAAACATGCTTTGAATTTGAATGGCTAACTAATTATTTTATCCATCCATATGGCGCACAAATGAGGGCGTGGGGAAGGGTTTTGCGTGAGAAAAATTTCACGAGAAGTTTCTTCTCGTGAATTCAAATGGGTGCAAGGAAGTTGGGTGTCGCAGGGAATTTAAAACAAGGTGGTTTGATTCAAATTGAGCCAACCTAGTTTAAAATAGGTTAAGCACAATTAGACCTGATTAAACCCAACATAATTAGGCTTAATTAGGCTCAATAAAATCTTAATCAAATCAAAAATTAACTAAACCTAACCCCTGATCAAATCAGGGACTAAACCACCTTAGCGATTAGGTCAACATTTAACCTAATCGGGTCAATCCAAACTGAATCCAATTCAATTTGGACTTGATCCAAAAATAATTACTCAATCAAATTGAGTTAATTAGTGATTAAATCACTAATTAAACTTCTCATAAATATTGAGTCCAAATCCGATGGGCTATCAGGCATCAGAGACCATCGATATGAAACCCTGATCAAAGAGTTCAAATTTCAAATTCAAAATTTGAAATTCAAAATTTTGACCCCGATACCCAAAATGTGTGGAACTCATGATTAGAGAATCCTAATTCTCAATCATAGAGTCCCAGATAGATAAGACTCATAATCAGCCATCAGATCAGAAAGGAACCTCTAATGTGTGTGACCCCGCAGGTTCAAACCTAAACCGGTAGCACAGTAACCAATTCCTGTACTAATCGAAGTGACCATCAAGCAATGGTACCCGACGATCGGATAGGTCGAATAATCGCAATCGCAACATTCAGAACCTACGTGAATATGGTTACCGTATAATTCATCCCTTTTGACCCCTGTGTTTAGGACGACTCAGGGTTAAACTGTCAACCCTGATGATATCATCCGAATCGTGCTCAACTCAATTAGTCCTGTGACTCCTCACTAAGACTACCCTGGCCAAGGTTTTGCTAAATTGAAACACGACTGTACACAGCTCCTAAACTAGAGTGGTCAATCCCATCTTGACACACGCACCGACAAGTCAAGTACTTGACTACACCCAGCAACCTTCCGTCACTGAATTAGAAATTCAGGTAGTCCAGTGCCTAAGTGCAGTGAGTTGCTTGCAAGTCACCGTGGCGGTCTCAGATCGGAGGGACGTTTATACCCATATCCCATCGGAGCAAATCTTGACAGCAGAAATAGCTCCGGAGTTGGTCACGTTCAGTGCAGATGTACCATTACATCTCACCTGTATGCCATACCAGTGTCTCCACACTCTTTGATTATGAGGACAACCAACCCATATGGCACACAACGACCTATGCTCGATAAACATTGTCATCTTTGGTAACAACGTATCATTTGGTCGCGAACATGTTTAAAGACTAAGCGACAAATCCTCCTTTATCGAGTCTAAATAGTCCTAAGGACTTCACCACAACACAGGAGTTCATTAGAAGATGAAACATTTGTGATGAAAAAATACCAAAATAACTTTTATTTATTTATAATTCATGTACTAATATAAAAAGGAGCACAACCGTCAATAGGTTGACGATTGGTTTTGGGACACTATTCCCAACAATCTCCCACTTGGCCTAAAGCCTATCGGTGCAGTATCTAATACCCATCTTCGACTTGTAGTCGTTAAACTCCTTCACTGCAATGGCTTTAGTGAATGGGTCGGTCAGGTTCTCCTTCCCGTCGATCTTCTGAAGGTCGACGTCACCTCGATCCACGATCTCCTGGATGAGATGGTAGCGATGCAGAATATGCTTCGTCCGTTGGTGTGCCTTTGGTTCCTTCGCCTGAGCAATGGCTCCAGAGCTGTCGCAGTAGAGCAGAACTGGACCAACAAGGGAGGGTGCTACTCCGAGCTCGATGATGAATTTCCTCAGCCACACCGCTTCTTTGGCAGCATCTGATGCAGCAATATACTCTGCCTCGCATACTGAATCAGCCACAGTGTGCTGCTTGGAACTCTTCCAGCAGACAGCTCCACCATTAAGGGTAAAAATAAATCCTGACACACTCTTGCTATCATCGCGATCAGACTGGAAACTAGAGTCTGTAAACCCTATAAGTCTCAAGTCCGATTCACCATATATAAGCCACTGGTCCTTAGTATTTCTTAAATACTTCAGGATGGTTTTAACAACCTTCCAGTGATTCTCTCCTGGATCAGATTGGTATCTTCTCACTACCCCTAGTGAGTATGCCACATCTGGTCATGTACATGTCATGGCGTACATGATAGATCCCACTGCCGAAGCATATGGAATCCTACCCATACGCTCTCTCTCTTGAGGTGTTGTCAGACAATCCCTCTTCGAGAGAGAAATTCAATGGCCTATCGGTAGATAGCCTTTCTTGAAATTTTTCATGCTGAACCTTTTCAGCATAGTATCAATGTACGTGGACTGGGATAAGCCAAGCAACTTTTTGGATCTATCCCTATAGATCCTCATCCCTAGGATGTAGGAAGCTTCTCCCAGATCCTTCATGGAGAACTGTGACGATAGCCAAATCTTTATTCCCTGTAATGCAGGGACATCATTCCCGATTAAGAGAATGTCATCCACATACAATACAAGAAATACTACTACTGGACCATTAGCCCACTTATAAATACAGGGCTCTTCTCCGTTCTTAATGAAGCCATACGTTTTGATCGTCCTATCAAAACGTATGTTCCAACTCCGAGATGCCTGCTTAAGTCCATAAATGGACCTCTGTAGCTTGCACACCTTAGACTCATTTGTGGATGTGAACCCTTCAGGTTGTATCATATACACCTCTTCGTCCAGCTCTCCTTTTAGGAAAGCTGTCTTCACATCCATCTGCCAGATTTCATAGTCCAGATGGGCAGCTATCGCAAGCATAATCCGAATGGATTTGAGCATTGCCACAGAAGAAAATGTCTCATCATAGTCTATACCATAACGTTGACGATATCCCTTGGCAACCAGATGGGCTTTATAGGTCTCCACCTTTCCGTCTGTGCCCCTCTTTCTTTTGAAGACCCACTTACACCCTATGGGTTTTACTCCTTCGGGTGGGTCAACCAATGTCCACACATCGTTGACCTTCATGGACTCCATTTCGGATTTCATGGCCTCTAGCCATTTCTCAGAGTCAGGTCTCTGCATTGCATCCATGTAGGTGATCGGATCCTCATCATTTTCATCAAGTTCGACAGGATCACCATCCCGGACCAAGAAACCATAGTATCTGTCCGGTTGATGTGGTACTCTATCAGACCGCCTTAAGGGTGCATAATCAATGGGCTCCAGATCTGATCTAATCAAATCCGGTTCAGGTTCAGTAATATGTGTCGGTTTTTCCACCTGTCGAACTTCATCAAGTTCGACTTTAGAGGCAACAGTTCCTTCATTAAGGAACTCCTTTTCTAAAAAGATTGCCTTAAGGCTGACAAACACCTTTTGCTCATCAGCAAGGTAGAAATAATACCCTTTGGTCTCTTTTGGGTACCCTATAAAATTACACTTGTTAGACCTAGGTCCAAGCTTGTCTGTAATTAAACGTTTAACATAAGTCGGACACCCCCAAACCCTAAGGTGCGAGAGTACTGGCTTACGTCCTATCCATATCTCATATGGCATTTTGGCTACAGACTTACTCGGAACTCTATTTAGAAGGTAACAAGTCGATTCGAGCGCATATCCCCAGAGGGAGATCGGCAGACCAGCAAACCCCATCATGGATCGAACCATGTCTAACAGGGTCCGATTCCTCCTTTCAGACACACCATTATGCTGTGGTGTTCCAGGAGGAGTCCACTGAGAGAGAATCCCATTCTCCCCTAGATACATCAGAAACTCATTGGAAAGGTATTCACCTCCTCGATCAGATCGAAGAGTTTTAATACACTTCCCAGTTTGTTTTTCTACCTCATTTCGAAATAGTTTGAACATTTCAAATGATTCCGACTTATGCTTCATTAAATAGACATACCCATACCTAGATAGGTCATCTGTGAAGGTTATGAAGTAGAAAAATCCACCTCTTGCACTTGAGCTCATGGGTCCACATACATCAGAATGTACCAGACCTAAGAGTTCACTGGCTCGCTCACCTTTTTCAGTAAAAGGTGACTTGGTCATCTTCCCAAGAAGACAGGACTCACAGGTTGGAAGTGATTCACAATCACTAACTTCAAGAATTCCTTCTTGAGCCAACCTGTTTATCCTGTTCTTATTGATATGACCTAGCCTACAGTGCCAAAGGTAGACTTCTAACACATTATCTATTCTAGAGTGTTTACCGAATTTTTGAACCATATTAACAGGCTGTGATAGTAAGTAAATTCTATTATTTAATTGTCCAACAAATATTGTAACACCATTCAAAATGATATTGCAAATATTTTTTTTATTAAAAAATCACAACCGTACATGGCCAAAAGGCCTACAGAAATAATATTTAATAAAAAACTTGGACAATAGTGACATTCACTCAGAATTACATTACGAGAATTGATTACAAGACTCATGATTCCTAAAGCTAGAACTGGAACTTTGCTTCCATCTCCAACATTCAGGAACCTCTCGCCTTCATCAAATCTCCTACTGACCTGTAGACCCTGCATCCAATTACAAATATGATAAGGGCTTCCGGTATCCAATACCCAGGCAGTAGTATCACAAATCGAAAAGTTGCAAGGAGTTATCATATAATTACCTTGCTTCTTCTTTGGCCTGTTCGGGTCCAGGGAGGCAATGTATTGAGGATAGTTCCTCTTCCAATGCCCGTGCTTCTTGCAAAAGAAGCACTCCGCCTGGCTCTGGTCGTGCTTGCGCTTCTTGGTCTGACCCCGTGCTACTGTCCCAGCATGAGATTGCACCTTCTTATTTTTCTTCTTCTTGTTCTTCTTCCCCTTCCCAAAGGGTTGACGACGAGAAGAAGACCCTCCCACTACATTCACCGACTCCTTATGGAGTTGGTGATCCTTCTCAAAGTTCTGCAGCAACCCCAACAATCCGTGGTAGTTTACTGCAGGCTTTATCATTCGAAAATGAGTAAGGAATGGGAGGAAGGACTTGGGCAAGGAATTAAGGATCTTATCCTTACCGAGCTGCTCGTGCAGAGGAAAGCCCAATTTGCTTAGGCGCTCAATCATCTCGATCATGTACAGTACATGATCAGTGACTGAGGCCCCATCCCTCATCCGAGCATTGAAAATGGCACAACTAGTTTTGTGCCTTTCAACATCGTCAGGCGTGCCAAAGGAGTCGTTCAACATTTGAAGCATCTCCTGTAGCTGGGCGTTCTCAAACCTTCAGCTGAACTCGTCATTCATTGCTGCCAGCATAATACATCGAACGGTGGTGCGGTCATTGAGCCACTTCAAGTAAGTGTCTCAGATCATCTTACTAGCGTTCGGAGCTGGCTCCTCAGGTGCTGGATCCGTTACTACATAAAGGATCCGCTCATGCTCAAGGATGATTTTCAATTTTCGATACCAGCTATCGAAATTGGGTCCCATGAGCTTGTCATTATCTAATAATGACCGGAGCGACAGGGTAGTGGCCATAGCTGCTTAAAGAAAAACGAGACCTCTATTAGTACATAAATTAATACTAAAGACTTGGATTTTAGTCTAAAGTTTTTCTCAATATTTTTACGAACTGGTAGCCTCATCCTCCAATTCGAGGAATTACTTTAATTCCTTAATGGGTACTAGAATCCACACAGACTACACACGAGCCCAACATTGGTTGGTCAACCCATGTGCATCTATGGGTAGATTCTTAACCAGTTGTTTCTCTAAACAACTTTTAGTAATTGATTTTGCCCCAAAACCTAATCAGTAGGCTTTGGCCTCCACTGAAAAGATCTGGTTAGGTCCAACCATTAACATGACTTAATTTAGTGAATCGGACCAATAAATGATCAGGCCCGACTTTGGCCGGCCAACCTAACCACCATCAGAAAGACTCAATCAAATTATCATATTATAAATAATAATTCCATTAGCCAATGAGCACCAGACCTTTGGGCCTCCAATGTTCATTGAACTAATGGACTCATTATTACTCACTTAATGGGAGGCTATGACTTAGTTATCATTATAACTTAATCATTTTAGGGACCTAATAATTTTGAGGATTTTATTAAAGAATAGTAGAGAAGAAATCATCCAGCCAATTTCAATCCTCCCACTGACTTCACCAAGTCAGATTAAAAAAAGATTTAATTAAAGCTGGCATTAGGAGCACCTAAATCAGTCACACTGATTTACCTAATGACATGGGTGAGCTCTAATCACCAAGTGATCTAATCAAAATCTAACTTACCAGATTGGCCAGGTAAGTGAGATCAGTGGTGGGGATTTGCCATTAACTCGTCAATGATCGAATCAATGCGAGTAGCTCCCGCTTAAGAACCACTGGTCAAAACTGCCGAACTTACCTTAGACACCAACCGGTTCATTAGTTTTAATTTTGATCAACTTAGTAAATAGGGCTCCACCGCATAGCCATGAATTAAGTCCATCTTGGTCTAGTTAAAGATATGGACCCATTCAACTACAACTATTGAAGTTGAGTCTGGAGTATCCTTGACCTAATCTAATTCATCTTTTGATTAGATTTGACCAATTACTCCATTTAGTCCTTTTTTTAAACTAACCTTAGGTCTAACCCAATTATGGACCTAATTCATCTAACCCATTGACCCATAAGTTTATGCAATTGTCTTAGGTTTTAATTCACAATTCTAGACCTACTAGATAACACTTAATTCTTTTAATTAAGTACTTAGGCTGATGGGTCAGGGTTTGGCATTTCGAAAATAATTTTCAAATTTGAAAGATTTTATTTTCTGTTCACCAAATGTGTTAGCTCATTTCACAAACGGGTCAGTACATTTCATAAACAGCAATTCTATTGCTCATTTCATAACAGAAAATAACTCAAAATAAATCATAAATTTTTTTTTAGATCTAATCTAACACATACATGATAAATTTCTTAATTAAGTCCTTTCGCTGCTTCATCGGTATGGGATATAATTGCATCGGTACCCCTACCGCCATAGGAGACCCCATCGAATGGGAAGAGAGGGCCTTTAAATCCTACTTTTCTCCTATGACCGAACGGCCATGGCAACCAACCCAATTAGATTACTTGCTACTTGGATCAAGTATATCTAAATATACTAATTTCAAAATTTAAATTTTGAATTTCAAATTTCAAATTTCAAATTTCAAATTTTAAATTTCAAATTTGAGATTTCAACCAAATTTCAAATTTTGAATTTCCAATCTTTGAATTTTAAATTTTGAATTTTGAATTTCAAATTTCAAATTTTGAATTTCAAATTTTAAATTTTGAATTTTAAATTTCAAATTTCAAATTTGAGATTTCAACCAAATTTCAAATTTCAAATTTTGAATTTTGAATTTCAAATTTCAAATTTTGAATTTCAAATTTCAAATTTCAAATTTGAGATTTCAACCAAATTTCAAATTTCAAATTTTGAATTTCAAATTTGAAACTTCTAACAAATTTTAAATTTCAAATTTCAAATTTCAAATCTTTTTGAGTTTCAAATTTTGAATTTTGAATTTCAAATTTAAACTTATAGATTACACCCTAATCTACGCATGCATATGTATATCATATTCTAGAACCATGCTCTGATACCATTTTTTAAAGCAAAAATTTAGTACAGGGGCAAAATGGTAATTTTAAAACTTTTTCAAAATTATTATTTTATAGTGGAATTATTAATTAATCTAATTAATTAATACTAATTAACCCTACACTAGGATCTAAATATGATACAACAGCATGCATTTAAATTTGAAATTCAAATTTAAATCAGTAAACGTTTTACAGTACTGTGTTCAGAACACATCACCTTTTGTGGGTAGTCGATCACCGCAATGTGATCACCATCGGGGGGCTCTGATCATCATGTCGCAGCCACACAAATATCTGGCCTCTGCGGATCATCCACACGAAGCTTCCGTCTGATCAGCTCCTCACGAATGCTAGTTCGTGATTTCACCCTTTTGATGGCAGATGTTGATCGAACTCCTTCGATCGATGAGTGCCGACTTCTCAGATGCTTTGGATCATCTGCACAGTTGCTTGAGAGGCTGATGGATCTCTCCCTAAAATTTGGTGGACTCACGACACTCGTGGCACACCAATCTCACTTCCCGAACCCTAGGTAGAAACCTTAGGGTACACACCAAAAACCATACGCCCAATTTTCTCTCTTTTCTTTCTTTTTCTCTCGGAAGGTTTTGGACCTTCACCTTGTACAGAAGCCTTCCACACGCCTCAAAGTTTCTCTCCTAAAAATTTCTATGCACGTCCCACCTTTCTCCTCTTTTTAAAACAACATCGAACGTGTCTTATCCGCGTGAGAGGATAAAGACAAGAGGTTACACATTTGAATTCAAATCAAATTTGAATTCAAACGAAAACCAACTTATCCCTATCCTTTTGGGTGTGAGAAGAGAAGGGGCATGGATCTTTGTGCATAGAAAATGTTTCACAAGAAACCTTTTCTCGTGTAAGTAATGTGGCGCACAAAATGGATAAGGATGAAAGGGCAAGTGATAAGTTATCCATTCAAATTCAAACATGCTTTGAATTTGAATGGCTAACTAATTATTTTATCCATCCATATGGCACACAAATGAGGGCGTGGGGAAGGGTTTTGTGTGAGAAAAATTTCATGAGAAGTTTCTTCTCGTGAATTCAAATGGGTGCAAGGAAGTTGGGTGTCGCAGGGAATTTAAAACAAGGTGGTTTGATTCAAATTGAGCCAACCTAGTTTAAAATAGGTTAAGCACAATTAGACTAGATTAAACCCAACATAATTAGGCTTAATTAGACTCAATAAAATCCTAATCAAATCAGGAATTAACTAAACCTAACCCCTGATCAAATCAGGGACTAAACCACCTTAGCGATTTGGTCAACATTTAACCTAATCGGGTCAATCCAAACTGAATCCAATTCAATTTGGACTTGATCCAAAAATAATTACTCAATCAAATTGAGTTAATTAGTGATTAAATCACTAATTAAACCTCTCATAAATATTGAGTCCAAATCCGATGGACAATCAAGCATCAGAGACCATCGATATGAAACCCTGATCAAAGAGTTCAAATTTCAAATTCAAAATTTAAAATTCAAAATTTTGACCCCGATACCCAAAATGTGTGGAACTCATGATTAGAGAATCCTAATTCTCAATCATAGAGTCTCAGATAGATAAGAGTCATAATCAGCCATCAGATCAGAAAGGAACCTCTAATGTGTGTGACCCCACAGGTTCGAACCTAAACCGGTAGCACAGGAACCAATTCCTGTACTAATCGAAGTGACCATCTAGCAATGGTACCCGACGATCGGATAGGTCGAATAATCGTAATCGCAATATTCAGAACCTACGTTAATATGGTTACCGTATAATTCATCCCTTTTGACCCCTGTGTTTAGGACGACTCAGGGTTAAACTGTCAACCCTGATGATATCATCCGAATCGTGCTCAACTCAATTAGTCCTGTGACTCCTCACTAGGACTACCCTGGCCAAGGTTTTGCTAAATTAAAATACGACTGTACACAGCTCCTAAACTGGAGTGGTCAATCCCATCTTGACACACGCACCGACAAGTCAAGTACTTGACTACACCCAACAACCTTCCGTCACTGAATTAGAAATTCAGGTAGTCCAGTGCCTAAGTGCAGTGAGTTGCTTGCAAGTCACCGTGGCGGTCTCAGGTCGGAGGGACATTTATACCCATATCCCATCGGAGCAAATCTTGACAGTAGAAATAGCTCCGGAGTTGGTCAAGTTCAGTGCAGATGTACCATTACATCCACTTGTTTGCCATACCAGTGTCTCCACACTCTTTGGTTATGAGGATAACCAACTCATATGGCACACAACGACCTATGCTCGATAAACGTTGTCGTCCTTGGTAACAACGTATCATTTGGTCGCGAACATGTTTAAGGACTAAGCGATAAATCCTCCTTTGTCGAGTCTAAATAGTCCTAAGGACTTCACCACAACACATAAGTTCATCAGAAGATGAAATATTTGTGATGAAAAAATACCAAAATAACTTTTATTTATTTATAATTCATGTACTAATACAAAAAGGAGCACAACCATCAACAAGCTGATGATTGGCTTTGGGACACTATTCCCAACAGTATCATCAGATCAAAAAGCTTATGGAAAAAGATGAGGTGGAGCTGGTGAAGGTCCACACCAAAGAGAATCCAGCGGATGCACTGACGAAGGTACTTCATAGGACAGCTTTCGAAAATGTGTGACACTGATTACTTGATGGACAGGATGGAGTTGGTTGAGGCCTTGGGGTACCAAAGTAGAGATTGTTGGGCCTTATGTGGTGCTCCCAAGGCTCAGGGGACCAAGGCTCAGGCCAAGGTCAAAAGTTCATGAGGTGGTCATGGGGTTTCTAAGGCTAATTTGGGTCCTAAGGTGAAAGACTGTCAGCCTTTCGAGTCTTGAGGTTCAAAGATTTTGGGTCTTGAGGAACCAACTTATATTTGAACTAGGATTGAGTCTAAGATTATGAGATTAGGTTAAGTCATAAGTGTACATGAGCTTGGGTGAGCACAATCTTGTATTGAGTTAGCCAAGGGAGTTTTTGGGTTGGATCACATTGACCCTATATATAAAGATACACTGTATTCTAACTCGATGAAGTGAATGAATACTAAATTATTTTTTTTAATCTTCTCTCTCTTCCTTCCTATTTTTCTCTGATCTTCTCCACATTCTAGCATCAAGAAACACTAGGGTTTCTTGGCCGCCAATCCCAAAAAGGAAAGAAAAGAGGCACTAGAGTTTCTAGTGCCCTCCTTGTGCATGCCCCCCTTTTTGTGTGCCCCCTCTTGGCCGCCCAAGAGGAGTTATATACCTCATCTTTTGTTTTTGGATGCTTCATCAAGGGTACTTTCAAGTCCCAAAAGATGGATTTCAAATCTAGTGGAGGAGGGGTTCAAATCGTAGAAAAAAATCCTACCGACAGGATTTACAAGACTACTAAAATCCTAAAGGCTGCTTTTGTTTTGCTTGGTTGCTGGCCTTTAAGGACCTCCACAACCTGATCCTTGCTATTTCCTGACATCCACAACCTGGAGAAGATGCTCCATCAAGGATGACTTTAGGGTTAAAATTGTCAACTCTTAATTAGGACATTCGATTTGTGTCTCCACCTTGTAAATCCTATGACTCCTCGTAGAGATTACCCTGGTCAAGATTTTACTTAATTGAAATACAATGTAGCACTATCTCTTAAAATTAGGAGTGGTCAATCCTATCTTGACTCACACATAAACTTCTCAAACACTTGACTATGCCCAAAAACCTTCTATCATTGAATTAGAAATTTAGATAGTTATGCACCAAAGTACTGTAAGTTGCTTGCAAGTCACCATGGTGATCTCAGATCGGAGGGATACTTACATCCATATCCTTCGTGAGCTATTCTTGCAAGCAGAGTACTTCATAGTTTGGCCACATTTAGTATAAATATACTCCTACATTTCATCTGTATACCATACCGGTGTCTCCACACTCCTTGATTACAAGAACAACCAACCCATGTGACACACAATGACCAACACTTGATAAACGTTATTGTTCTAGTAATAACATATCGTTTGGTTGCACATAAGTTTAAGAACTATATGATAAATCTTCTTTTATCGATTGAAAGTAGTTCTAACGACTTCATCATAATATAAGAGTTCAATAAGGAAGATGCAAAATTTATGATAAAATTATCAAATAACTTTTATTAATTTATAATTCATATACAATTTATATGAAGCACAATCGTTTACAGATAGACGATTTGCTATAGGACACATTTTCCAACAACTCTCACTTAGACTAAAGCCAATCAAAATAATATCTAATACCCATCTTCCACTTGTGATCATCGAACTCTTTGATTTCAATGACTTCAGTAAATGGGTCGATCAAGTTCTCCTTTCCATCGATCTTCTGAAGCTCAACGTTACCTCGATCCATGATCTCACAAACAAGGTGATAGCGATGTAAAATGTATTTGGTTCTTTGGTGAGACTTCGGTCCTTTCACTTGAGCTATAGCTCTAGTGCTATCATAATACAGTAGAACAGGACCATCAATGAAGAGTACTACTCCAAGCTCATCGATGAACTTTCACAACCAAATAGCTTCCTTGGCAGTATCGGATGCCGTGATGTACTTTGTATCATAAATAGAATCAACTATAGTGTGCTGTTTAAAATTTTTTCAGCATATCACCCCACCATTCAGGGTAAAGATATAACCCGATGCACTTTTTCTGTCATCATGATCTAATTAAAAATTAAAATCACTATATCCCACAAGTTTTAAGTCAAAGTCTCCAAAAATGAGCCATTGGTCCCTTGTATTTTTCAAATATTTAAGGATGATTTTTACAATCTTTCAATGATTCTCATCCAGATCAAACTAACACCTACTCACTACTCCTGGTAAGTAGGCAACATTCGATCTCATACATGTCATGGCATACATAATAAATCCCACTATGGAGGCATATAAAATCTACTGATACGCTCTCTCTCTTGTAGAGTTGTCGGACAATCCTTCTTATAGAGAGAAATTCTATAGCCCATCAGAAGTTATTGAAAAATATGTTCTAAAGTCAATTATCTATCTACAAACCACTGAGCTCTTTGTAATATATATATAAATTATTAATAAATAAAAATTATTTTTGATAAGTTCATCATAAAAGTGCATCTTTCTTTGAACTCATGTTATAATGAAGTCCTTGAAACTATAATAGATAAAAGATGATTATTGAATAATTTTTAAATTTATTCATGATCAAATGATATGTTATTAACAAAGATAATAACGTTTATCGAGTATAGATCATTGTGGGTCATATGGGTTGGTTGTCCTCTTAATAAAAACGTATAGAAATACTGGTATGGCATATAGGTGAAATATAGGAGTACATCTACTAAGAATTATATTTTAAAACCAATCATTAGTCTGTTAATGGTTGAGCTCATATTTGTAAATGTATATGAATTTTTATTAGTAAAAATTATTTGGCATCTTTTCATCCTAAGTTTTACATCTTTTTTTATGAACTCCTGTGTTGTGATGAAGTTCTTAGGACTATTTAGAATCGATAAAGAAAGATTTATCATTGAGTCCTTAAATATGTTCGTGACTAAATGATATGCTATTACTAGGACGATAGCTATGTCAAGTGTAGGTCATTGTGTGCCATATAAGATAGTTGTCCTATTAACCAATGAGTGTGGAGACACTGGTATGGCATACAGGTGAGATGTAGGAGTATATTATTGAAAACAATTCAGTGCAGGGATAAAATGGTAATTTTAAAACTTTTTCAAAATCACTATTTTACAATAAAAATTATTAATTAATCTAATTAATTAATAAGAATTTACTCTATACTAGGATCTAAATATGATATATAGCATGCATGCATTTAAATTTGAAATTCGAATTTGAACAATAAACACTTTACTGTAATGTGTTCAGAACACAATACCTTTGTGCGGGTAGTAGATCACCGCAATCTGATCACTGTCGGGAGAGTCTGATCGTCATGATGTAGCCATACAGTATGTCTAGCCTATGTGGATCATCCACATGAAGCTCCCGGTCTGATCGACTCCTCACGAGTGCTAGCTCATTGTAGAGCCCTTTCGACGGCCAATACTGATCGAACTCCTTCGATCGATGTCTGTCAATTTTTTGGACACTCCAGATCATTAGCAAACATGCTTGAGAGGATGTTAAAGATCTTCCTAAAATTTGGTGGGCTCACGACACTCGTAGCTCACCTTCTCACTTCCCGAACTCCAGGCTGAAACCCTGAAGAACTCACTGAAACCCTGCGCATACTTTTTCTTTCTTTTCTTTCTTTTTCTCTCGGAAGGATATAGACCTTCACCTTATACACAAGGATTCCTCATACCTAGATTTTCTCTTCAAAATTTTTCTTTTACACGCCCCACTTTTTTCCTCCTTTTAAAATAATGTCAAACATCTTATCCATGTGAGAGGATAAAGATGAGTAATTTCACATTTGAATTCAAATCAAATTTTGAATTCAAATGGAAACCAACTTATCCTTATCCACTAAGGGCGTGAGAAGAGGAGGGCTTGGCTTAATTTGTATGTAAGTGATTTCATGAGAAACATTTTCTCGTGTAATAAATGGGGTGCTAAAAGAGGATAAGGTCAAGGTGCTAAGATTGGTTGCTCATTCAAATTCAAACTTTGTTTTGAATTTGAATGGCCAACCAATCATCCTTATCTACTCATTTGGTGCATTAAAGTAGGGCATGAGGAGGGCTTTGCATGAGAAAAAATTCATGAGAACTTCCTTCTCGTGAATTCAAATGGGTGCAGTAGAAGTGAGGTGGCGCAGGGAGAATGGGTCAAGGTGGTTTCTTTATTTAAACCAACCTAATTGAACCAAATAAGTTAGGCCCAATTAGACTAATTTAAATCCAACTTAATTAGACTTAGTTAGGCTTAATAAAATCTTAATCAAATTAGGAATTGATTAAGCCCAACCCCTGATCAAATCAGGGACCAAACCATCTCGACGATTAGGTCAACTCTTAACCTAATCGGGTCAAATCCAACTGAATCCAATTCAATTAGACTTGATCCAAAAATAATTACTCAATTAAATTGAGTTAATTAGTGATCAAATTACTAATTAAACCTCTCATAAATATTGAGTCCAAATCTGATGGATAATCGGGCATCAAAATTCATCGATATGTAACTCTGATCGAAGAGTCCCAAACCAGTGGGACTCCTGACCCCGATACCTAAAATGTGTGGGACTCATGATCAGAGAATCCTGATTCTCGATCATAGAGTCCCAGACATGTAGGACTCATAGTCCACGAGCATTAGGACTCTTCATCAACCATCAGATCAGATAGGAACCTCTAATGTGTGTGACCCCGCAGGTTCGAACCTAAACCGGTAGCACAGGAACCAATTCTTGTACTAATCGAAGTGACCATCTAGCAGTGGTATCCGATGATCGGATAGGTCGAATAGTCACAATCGCAACACTCAAAACCTACATGAATATGGTTACTGTATAATTCATCCTTTTGACCTCTGTGTTTAGGATGACTCAGGATTAAACTGTCCACCCTGATTAGATCATCCGAATCGTGCTCAACTCAAACAGTCCTGTGACTCCTCACAAAGACTACCCTGGCCAAAGTTTTGCTAAATTGAAACATGACTGTACACAGCTCCTAAACTGGAGTGGTCAATCCCATCTTGACACACGCACCGACAAGTCAAATACTTCACTACACCCAGCAGCCTTCCGTCACTGAATTAGAAATTCAAGTAGTCCAGTGCCTAAGTACAGTGAGTTGCTTGCAAGTCACCGTGGCGATCTCAGGTCGGAGAGATATTTATACCCATATTCCATCGGAGCAAATCTTGACAGCAAAAATAGCTCCGGAGTCGGTCACGTTCAGTGCAGATGTATCCTTACATCTCACCTGTATGCCATACCAGTGTCTCCACACTCATTGGTTAAGAGGACAACCAACCTCTATGGCACACAATGACCTATGCTTGATAAGCATTGTCATCCTTGGTAACAACGTATCATTTGGTCATGAACAGATTTAAGAACTAAACGACAAATCCTCCTTTGTCGAGTCTAAATAGTCCTAAAGACTTCACCACAACATAGGAGTTCATTAGAAGATGAAATATTTTGTGATGAAAAATACCAAAATAACTTTTATTAATTCATAAATCATGTACATATACAAAAATGAGCACAACCATCAACAGGTTGATGATTGGCTTTGGGACACTATTCCCAACAATCTCTCACTTGGCCTAAAGCCAATCGGTGCAGTATCTAATACCCATCTTCGACTTGTAGTATTGAACTCCTTCACCGCAATGGCTTTAGTGAATGGGTCGGCCAGGTTCTCCTTTCTGTCGATCTTCAGAAGGTCAACGTCACCTCGATCCATAATTTCTCGGATGAGATGGTAGCGACGCAGAATATGCTTCGTCCGCT
Source organism: Elaeis guineensis (assembly GCF_000442705.2). Taxonomy (NCBI): domain Eukaryota; kingdom Viridiplantae; phylum Streptophyta; class Magnoliopsida; order Arecales; family Arecaceae; genus Elaeis; species Elaeis guineensis. Next base: position 46,811,281 of record NC_025995.2, on the reverse strand, counting down.
GGTGTGCCTTGGGTTCCTTCGCCTGAGCAATGGCTCCAGAGCTGTCACAGTAGAGCAGAACTGGACCAATAAGGGAGGGTGCTACTCCGAGCTCGGTAATAAATTTTCTCAACCACATTGCTTCTTTGGCAGCATCTGAAGCCGCAACATACTCCGCCTCACAAACTAAATCAGCCATTGTGTGTTGCTTGAAACTCTTCCAGCAGATAGCCCCACCATTAAGGGTAAAAATAAATTTCGACATACTTTTGCTGTCATCATGATCAGACTGGAAACTAGAGTCTGTAAACCCTATAAGTCTCAAGTCCGATTCACCATAAACAAGCCACTGGTCCTTAGTATTTCTTAAATACTTCAGGATAATTTTAACAACCTTCCAGTGATTCTCCCCTGGATCAGATTGGTATCTACTCACTACCCCTAGTCATGGCATACATGATAGATCCCACTGCCGAAGCATATGAAATCCTACCCATACGCTCTCTCTCTTGAGGTGTTGTCGGACAATCCCTCTTCGAGAGAGAAATTCCATGGCCTATCGGTAGATAGTCTTTCTTGAAATTCTCCATGCTGATCTTCAGCATAGTATCTATGTATGTAGACTGAGATAAATCAAGCAACCTTTTAGATCTATCCCTATAGATTCTCATCCCTAGGATGTAGGAAGCTTCTCCCAGATCCTTCATGGAGAACTGTGACGATAGTCAAATCTTTATTCCCTATAATGTAGGGACATCATTCTCGATTAAGAGAATATCATCCACATACAATACAAGAAATATCACTATTGGACCATTAGCCCACTTATAAATGCAGGGCTCTTCTCTGTTCTTAACGAAGCCATACATCTTGATCATCCTATCAAAATGTATGTTCTAACTCCGGGATGCCTGCTTAAGTCCATAAATAGACCTCTGTAATCTGCACACCTTAGACTCATCAGTGGATGTGAATCCTTCAGGTTGTATCATATACACCTCTTCATCCAGCTCTCCATTTAGGAAAGATGTCTTCACATCCATCTGCCAGATTTTATAGTCCAGATGGGTAGCTATTGCAAGCATAATCTGAATGGATTTGAGCATTGCCACAGGAGAAAATATCTCGTCATAGTCTATACCATAACGTTGACTATATCCCTTGGCAACTAGATGAGCTTTATAGGTTTCCATCTTTCCGTCTGCGCCCCTCTTCCTCTTGAAGACCCACTTACATCCTATGGGTTTTACTCCTTCGGGTGGGTCAACCAATGTCCACACATCGTTGACCTTCATGGACTCCATTTCGGATTTCATGGCCTCTAGCCATTTCTCAAAGTCGGGTCTCTACATTGCATCCATGGAGGTGATCGGATCCTCATCATTTTCATCAAGTTTGATAGGATCGTCATCCCGGACCAAGAAACCATAGTATCTGTCCGGTTGATGTGGTACTCTACCAGATCGCCTTAAGGGTGCTTGAACAATGGGCTCCGGATCTGATCTAATCAAATCTGGTTCAGGTTCAACAATTTGTGTCGATTTTTTCACCTGTCGAACTTCATCAAGTTCAATCTTAGAGGCAACAGTCCCTTCATCAAGAAACTCTTTTTTCAAAAAGATTGCCTTAAGTCTGACAAACACTTTTTGCTCATTAGTCAGGTAGAAATAATATCCTTTGGTCTTTTTTGGGTATCCTATAAAATTACACTTGTCAGACCTAGGTCCTAGCTTGTCCGTAATTAAATGTTTAACATAAATCGGACACCCCCAAATCCTAAGGTGTGAGAGAACTAGCTTACGTCCTATCCATATCTCATATGGCATTTTGGTTACAGACTTACTCAGAATACTATTTAGAAGGTAACAAGTCGATTCGAGCGCATATCCCCAGAGGGAGATCGGCAGACCAGCAAACCCCATCATGGATCGAACCATGTCCAACAAGGTCTGATTCCTCCTTTCAGATACACCATTATGCTGTGGTGTTCCAGAAGGAGTCCATTGAGAGAGAATCTCATTCTCCTCAAGATATGTCAGAAACTCATTAGAAAGGTATTCACCTCCTCGATCAGATCGAAGAATTTTAATACACTTTCCAGTTTATTTTTCTACCTCATTTCGGAATAGTTTGAACATTTCAAACGACTTCGACTTATGCTTCATTAAATAGACATACCCATACCTCGATAGGTCGTCTGTGAAGGTTATGAAGTAGAAATATCCACCTCTTGCACTTGTGCTCATGGATCCACATACATCAGAATGTACCAGACCCAAGAGTTCACTGGCTCGCTCATCTTTTTCAGTAAAAGGTGACTTGGTCATTTTACCAAGAAGACAGGACTCATAGGTTGGAAGTGATTCACAATCACCTACTTCAAGAATTCCTTCTTGAGCCAACTTGTTTATCCTGTTCTTATTGATATGACCTAGCCTACAGTGCCAAAGGTAGACTTCTGACACATTATCTATTCTAGAACATTTACCGAAGGTTTGAACCACATTAACAGGTTGTGATAGAAAGTAAATTCTATTATAAAGTTGTCCAATAAATATTGTAACACCATTCAAAATGATATTGCAAATATTTTTTTTTATTAAAAATTGATAACCGTTCATGGCCAAAAGGCCTACAGAAATAATATTTAATAAAAAGCTTGGACAATAGTGACATTTACTCAGAATTATATTTCGAGAATTGATTACAAGATTCATGATTCCTAATGCTAGAACTGAAACTTTGCTTCCATCTCCAACGTTCAGGAACCTCTTGCCTTCATCAAATCTCCTACTGACCTGTAGACCCTGCATCGAATTACAAATATGATAAGGGCTTCTGGTATCCAATACCCGGGCAGTAGTATCACAAATGGAAAAGTTGCAAGGTGTTATCATATAAGTACCTTGCTTCTTCTTTGGCCTGTTCGGATCCAGTGAGGCAATGTATAGAGGACAGTTTCTCTTCTAGTGCCCCTGCTTCTTGCAAAAGAAGCACTCCCCCTGGCTCTGGTCGGGCTTGCACTTCTTGGTCTGACCCTGTGCAGATGTCCTAGCATGTAGCTGCACCTTCTTATTCTTCTTCTTCTTGTTCTTCTTCCCTTTCTCAAAGGGTCGATGACCAGAAGAAGACCCTCCCACAACATTCACCGACTCCTTATGGAGCTGGTGATTTTTCTCAAAGTTCTGCAGCAACCCCAACAAGCCGTGGTAGTTCACTGCAGGCTTTGTCATTCGAAAATGACTAAGAAAGGGAAGGAAGGACTTGGGCAGAGAATTAGGGATTGCATCCTTACCGAGCTGCTCGTGCAGGAGAAAACCCAGTTTACTTAGGTGCTCAATCATTTCGATCATGTACAGTACATGATCATGTTGGGAATAGTGTCCCAAAGCCAATCGTCAGCCTGTTGACGGTTGTGCTCCTTTTTGTATTAGTACATGAATTATAAATAAATAAAAATTATTTTGATATTTTTTCATCATAAATGTTTCATCTTCTAATGAACTCCTATGTTGTGGTGAAGTCCTTAGGACTATTTAGACTCGACAAAGGAGGATTTGTCGCTTAGTCCTTAAACATGTTCGCGACCAAATGATACGTTGTTACCAAGGATGACAACGTTTATCGAGCATAGGTCGTTGTGTGCCATATGGGTTGGTTGTCCTCATAACCAAAGAGTGTGGAGATACTGGTATGGCATACAGGTGAGATATAATGGTACATCTGCACTGAACGTGACCAACTCTGGAGTTATTTCTGCTGTCAAGATTTGCTCCAATGGGATATGGGTATAAATGTCCCTCCGACTTGAGACCGCCACGGTGACTTGCAAGCAACTCACTGCACTTAGGCACTGGACTACCTGAATTTCTAATTCAGTGACGGAAGGTTGCTGGGTGTAGTCAAGTACTTGACTTGTCGGTGCATGTGTCAAGGTGGTATTGACCACTCCAGTTCAGGAGCTGTGTACAGTCATGTTTCAATTTAGCAAAACCTTGGCCAGGGTAGTCCTAGTGAGGAGTCACAGGACTAATTGAGTTGAGCATGATTCGGATGATATCATCAGGGTTGACAGTTTAACCCTGAGTCGTCCTAAACACAGGGGTCAAAAAGGATGAATTATACGGTAACCAAATTCACGTAGGTTCTGAATGTTGCGATTGCGATTATTCGACCTATCTGATCATCAGGTACCATTGCTAGATGGTCACTTCGATTAGTACAGAAATTGATTCCTGTGCTACCGGCTTAGGTTCGAACCTGCGGGGTCACACACATTAGAGGTTCCTTTCTGATCTGATGGCTGATTATGAGTCTTATCTATCTGGGACTCTATGATTGAGAATTAAGATTCTCTAATCATGAGTTCCACATATTTTGGGTACCGGGGTCAAAATTTTGAATTTCAAATTTTGAATTTGAAATTTGAACTCTTTGATTAGGGTTTCATATCGATGGTCTCTGATGCCTGATTGCCCATCGATTTGGACTCAATATTTATGAAAGGTTTAATTAGTGATTTAATCACTAATTAACTCAATTTAATTGAGTAATTATTTTTGGATCAAGTCCAAATTGAATTGGATTCAGTTTGGATTGACCCGATTAGGTTAAATGTTGACCTAATCGCTAAGGTGGTTTAGTCCCTGATTTGATCAGGGGTTAAGTTTAGTTAATTCTTGATTTGATTAGAATTTTATTGAGCCTAATTAAGCCTAATTATATTGGGTTTAATCTGGTCTAATTGTGCTTAACCTATTTTAAACTAGGTTGGCTCAATTTGAATCAAACCACCTTGTTTTAAATTCCCTGCGACACCCAACTTCCTTGCACCCATTTGAATTCATGAGAAGAAACTTCTCATAAAATTTTTTTCATGCAAAACCCTTCCCCACGCCCTCATTTGTGCGTCATATGGATGGATAAAATAATTAGTTAGCCATTCAAATTCAAAGCATGTTTGAATTTTAATGGATAACTTATCACTTGCCCTTTCATCCTTATCCATTTTGTGCGCCACATTACTTACATGAGAAAAGGTTTCTCATAAAACATTTTTCATGCACAAAGAGCCATGCCCCTTCTCTTCTCATGCCCAAAAGGATAGGGATAAGTTAGTTTTTGTTTGAATTCAAATTTGATTTGAATTCAAATGTGTAACCTCTTGTCTTTATCCTCTCACGCGGATAAGATATGTTCGACATTGTTTTAAAAAGAGGAGAAAGGTGGGACGTGCGTAGAAATTTTAGGAGAGAAATTTTGAGGTGTGAGGAAGGCTTCTGCACAAGGTGAAGGTCCAAAACCTTTCGAGAGAAAAAGAAAGAAAAGAGAGAAAATTGGGCGTAGGGTTTTTGGTGTGTACCCTAGGGTTTCTACCTAGGGTTCGGAAAGTGAGATTGGTGTGCCACGAGTGTCGTGAGTCCACCAAATTTTAGGGAGAGATCCATCAGCCTCTCAAGCAACTGTGTAGATGATCCGGAGCATCCAAGAAGTCAGCACACATCGATCGAAGAAGTTCGATCAACATCTGCCATCAAAAAGGTTAAATCACGAACTAGCATTCGTGAGGAGCTGATCAGACGGGAGCTTCATGTGGATGATCCACAGAGGCTAAATATTTGTGTGGCTGTGACATGATGATCAGAGCCCCCCAACGGTGATCAGATTATGGTGATCGACTACCCGCAAAAGGTGATGTGTTCTGAACACAGCACTGTAAAATGTTTACTGATTCAAATTTGAATTTCAAATTTAAATGCATGCTGTTGTATCATATTTAGATCCTAGTGTAGGGTTAATTAGTATTAATTAATGAGATTAATTAATAATTCTACTGTAAAATAATAATTTTGAAAAAGTTTTAAAATTATCATTTTGCCCCTGCACTAAATTTTCACTTCAAGTGGTATCAGAGCCAGGTACTAGAATATGATATACATATGCATGCGTAGATTAAGGTGTAATCTATAAGTTTAAATTTAAAATTCAAAATTCAAAATTCAAAATTCAAAAAGATTTGAAATTTGAATTTTGAAATTTGAAATTTGTTAGAAGTTTCAAATTTGAAATTCAAAATTTGAAATTTGAAATTTGGTTGAAATCTCAAATTTAAAATTTAAAATTTAAATTTTAAAATTTGAAATTTGAAATTCAAAATTTAAATTTTGAAATTGGTATATTTATATATACTTGATCCAAGTAGCAAGTAATCAAATTGGGTTGGTTGCCATGGCCGTCCGGTCATAGGAGAAAAGTAGGGTTTAAAGGCCCTCTCTTCCCATTCGATGGGGTCTCCTATGGCGGTAGGGGTGCCGATGCAATTATATCCCATGCCGATGAAGCAGCGAAAGGACTTAATTAAGAAATTTATCATGAATGTGTTAGTTAGATCTAAAAGAAAATTTATGATTTATTTTGAGTTATTTTCTGTTATGAAATGAGCAATAGAATTGCTGTTTATGAAATGTGCTGACCCGTTTGTGAAATGAGTTAACACATTTGGTGAACAGAAAATAAAATCTTTCAAATTTGAAAATTGTTTTCAAAATGCCAAACCCTGATCCATCACCCAAGTACTTAATTAAAAGAATTAAGTGTTGTCTAGTAGGTCTAGAATTATGAATTAAGACCTAAGACAATTGCATAAACTTGTGGGTCAATGGGTTAGATGAATTAGGTCCATAATTGGGTTAGACCTAAGGTTAGTTTAAAAAATGGACTAAATGGAGTAATTGGTCAAATCTAATCAAAAGTTGAATTAGATTAGGTCAAGGATACTCTAGACTCAACTTCAATAGTTGTAGTTGAATAGGTCCATGTCTTTAACTAGACCAAGATGGACTTAATTCATGGCTACGTGGTGGAGCCCTATTTACTAAGTTGATCAAAATTAAAACTAATGAACCGGTTGGTGTCTAAGGTAAGTTCGGCAGTTTTGACCAGTGGTTCTTAAGCGGGAGCTACTCGCATTGATTCGATCATTGATGAGTTAATGGCAAATCCCCACCACTGATCTCACTTACCTGGCCAATCTGGTAAGTTAGATTTTGATTAGATCACTTGGTGATTAGAGCTCACCCATGTCATTAGGTAAATCAGTGTGACTGATATAGGTTCTCCTAATGCCAGCTTTAATTAAATCCTTTTTTAATCTGACTTGATGAAGTCAGTGGGAGGATTGAAATTGGCTGGATGATTTCTTCTCTACTATTCTTTAATAAAATCCTCAAAATTATTAGGTCCATAAAATGATTAAGTTATAATGATAACTAAGTCATAGCCTCCCATTAAGTGAGTGATAATGAGTCCATTAGTTCAATGATCATTGGAGGCCCAAAGGCCTGGTGCTCATTGGCTAATGGAATTATTATTCATAATATGATAATTTGATTGAGTCTTTCTGATGGTGGTTAGGTTGGCCGGCCAAAGTCGGGCCTGATCATTTATTGGTTCGATTCACTAAATTAAGTCATGTTAATGGTTGGACCTAACCAGATCTTTTCAGTGGAGGCCAAAGCCTACTGATTAGGTTCTGGGGCAAAATCAATTACTAGAAGTTGTTTAGAGAAACAACTGGTTAAGAACCTACCCATAGATGCACATGGATTGACCAACCAAAGTTGGGCTCGTGTGTAGTCTGTGTGGATTCTAGTACCTATTAAGGAATTAAAGTAATTTCTCGAATTGAAGGATGAGGCTACCAATTCATAAAAATATTGGGAAAAACTTTAGACTAAAATCCAAGTCTTTAGTATTAATTTATGTACTAATAGAGGTCTCATTTTCCTTTAAGCAGCTATGGCCACTACCCTGTCGCTCCGGTCATTATTAGATAATGACAAGCTCATGGGACCCAATTTCGATAGCTGGTATCGAAAATTGAAAATCGTCCTTGAGCATGAGCGGATCCTTTATGTAGTAACGGATCCAGCACCTGAGGAGCCAGCTTCGAATGCTAGTAAGGCGATCCGAGATACTTACTTGAAGTGGCTCAATGACCGCACCACCATTCGATGTATTATGCTGGCAGCAATGAATGACGAGTTCAGCCAAAGGTTTGAGAACGCCCAGCCACAGGAGATGCTTCAAATGTTGAATGACTCCTTTGGCACGCCTGACGATGTTGAAAGGCACAAAACTAGTTGTGCCATTTTCAATGCTCGGATGAGGGATGGGGCCTCAGTCACTGATCATGTACTGTACATGATCGAGATGATTGAGTGCCTAAGCAAATTGGGCTTTCCTCTGCACGAGCAGCTCGGTAAGGATGCGATCTTTAATTCCTTGCCCAAGTCCTTCCTTCCATTCCTTACTCATTTTCAAATGACAAAGCCTACAGTAAACTACCACGGATTGTTGGGGTTGCTGCAGAACTTTGAAAAGGATCACCAACTCCATAAGGAGTCGGTGAATGTAGTGGGAGGATCTTCTTCTCATCGTCAACCCTTTGGGAAGGGGAAGAAGAACAAGAAGAAGAAAAATAAGAAGGTGCAATCTCATGCTGGGACAGTAGCACGGGGTCAGACCAAGAAGTGCAAGCATGACCAGAGCCAGGCGGAGTGCTTCTTTTGCAAGAAGCACGGACATTGGAATAGGAACTGTCCTCAATACATTGCCTCCCTAGACCCGAACAGGCCAAAGAAGAAGCAAGGTAATTATATGATAACTCCTTGCAACTTTTCGATTTGTGATACTACTGCCTGGGTATTGGATACCGGAAGCCCTTATCATATTTGTAATTCGATGCAGGGTCTGTAGGTCAGTAGGAGATTTGATGAAGGCGAGAGGTTCCTGAATGTTGGAGATGGAAGCAAAGTTCTAGTTCTAGCTTTAGGAATCATGAGTCTTGTAATCAATTCTCGTAATGTAATTCTGAGTGAATGTCACTATTGTCCAAGTTTTTTATTAAATATTATTTCTGTAGGCCTTTTGGCCATGTACGGTTATGATTTTTTAATAAAAAAAAATATTTACAATATCATTTTGAATGGTGTTACAATATTTGTTGGACAATTAAATAATGGAATTTACTTACTATCACAGCCTGTTAATGTGGTTCAAAAATTCAGTAAACATTCTAGAATAGATAATGTGTCAGAAGTCTATCTTTGGCACTGTAGGCTAGGTCATATCAATAAGAACAGGATAAACAGGTTGGCTCAAGAAGGAATTCTTGAAGTTAGTGATTGTGAATCACTTCCAACCTATGAGTCCTGTCTTCTTGGGAAGATGACCAAGTCACCTTTTATTGGAAAAGGTGAGCGAGCTAGTGAACTCTTAGGTCTGGTACATTCTGATGTATGTGGACCCATGAGCTCAAGTGCAAGAGGTGGATTTTTCTACTTCATAACCTTCACAGACGACCTATCTAGGTATGGGTATGTCTATATAATGAAGCACCCGAAGGAGTCCATGAAGGTCAACGATGTGTGGACATTGGTTGACCCACCCGAAGGAGTAAAACCCATAGGGTGTAAGTTGGTCTTCAAAAGGAAGAGGGGCGCAGACGGAAAGGTGGAGACCTATAAAGCCCATCTGGTTGCCAAAGGATATCGTCAACGTTATGGTATAGACTATGACGAGACGTTTTCTCCTGTGGCAATGCTCAAATCCATTCGGATTATGCTTGCGATAGCTGCCCATCTGGACTATGAAATCTAGCAGATGGATGTGAAGACAGCTTTCCTAAACGAAGAGCTGGACGAAGAGGTGTATATGATACAACCTGAAGGGTTCACATCCACAGATGAGTCTAAGGTGTGCAAGCTACAAAAGTCCATTTATGGACTTAAGCAGGCATCTCGGAGTTGGAACATACATTTTGATAGGACGATCAAAACGTATGGCTTCGTTAAGAACGGAGAAGAGCCCTGCATTTATAAGTGGGCTAATGGTCCAGTAGTAGTATTTCTTGTATTGTATGTGGATGACATTCTCTTAATCGGGAATGATGTCCCTACATTACAGGGAATAAAGATTTGGCTATCGTCACAGTTCTCCATGAAGGATCTGGGAGAAGCTTCCTACATCCTAGGGATGAGGATCTATAGGGATAGATCCAAAAAGTTGCTTGGCTTATCCCAGTCCACGTACATTGATACTATGTTGAAAAGGTTCAGCATGAAAAATTCCAAGAAAGGTTATCTACTGATAGGCCATGGAATTTCTCTCTCGAAGAGGGATTGTCCGACAACACTTCAAGAGAGAGAGCGTATGGGTAGGATTCCATATGCTTCGGCAGTGGGATCTATCATGTACGCCATGACATGTACACGACCAGATGTGGCATACTCACTAGGGGTAGTGAGTAGATACCAATCTGATCCAGGAGAGAATCACTGGAAGGTTGTTAAAACCATCCTGAAGTATTTAAGAAATACTAAGGACCAGTGGCTTATATATGGTGAATCGGACTTGAGACTTATAGGGTTTACATACTCTAGTTTCCAGTCTGATCACGATGATAGCAAGAGTGTGTCAGGATTTATTTTTACCCTTAATGGTGGGGTTGTCTGCTGAAAGAGTTCCAAGCAGCACACTGTGGCTATTTCAGTATGCGAGGTGGAGTATATTGCTGCATCAGATGCTGCCAAAGAAGCGGTGTGGCTGAGAAAATTCATCACCGAGCTCGGAGTAGCGCCCTCCCTTGTTGGTCCAGTTCTGCTCTATTGCGACAGCTCTGGAGCCATTGCTCAGGCGAAGGAACCAAAGGCACACCAGCGGACGAAGCATATTCTGCGCCGCTACCATCTCATCCGGGAGATCGTGGATCGAGGTGACGTCGACCTTCAGAAGATCGACGGAAAGGAGAACCTGGCCGACCCATTCACTAAAGCCATTGCGGTGAAGGAGTTCAACGACTACAAGTCAAAGATGGGTATTAGATACTGCACCGATAGGCTTTAGGCCAAGTGGGAGATTGTTGGGAATAGTGTCCCAAAGCCAATCGTCAGTCTGTTGACGGTTGTGCTCCTTTTTGTATTAGTACATGAATTATAAATAAATAAAAGTTATTTTGATATTTTTTCATCACAAATGTTTCATCTTCTAATGAACTCCTGTGTTGTGGTGAAGTCCTTAGGACTATTTAGACTCGACAAAGGAGGATTTGTCGCTTAGTCCTTAAACATGTTCGCGACCAAATGATACGTTGTTACCAAGGACGACAACGTTTATCGAGCATAGGTCGTTGTGTGCCATATGGGTTGGTTGTCCTCATAACCAAAGAGTGTAGAGACACTGGTATGGCATACAGGTGAGATGTAATGGTACATCTGCACTGAACGTGACCAACTCCGAAGCTATTTCTGCTGTCAAGATTTGCTCCGATGGGATATGGATATAAATGTCCCTCCGACCTGAGACCGCCACGGTGACTTGCAAGCAACTCACTGCACTTAGGCACTAGACTACCTGAATTTTTAATTCAGTGACGGAAGGTTGCTGGGTGTAGTCAAGTACTTGACTTGTCGGTGCGTGTGTCAAGATGGGATTGACCACTCCAGTTTAGGAGCTGTGTACAGTCATGTTTCAATTTAGCAAAACCTTGACCAGGGTAGTCCTAGTGAGGAGTCACAAGACTAATTGAGTTGAGCACGATTCGGATGATATCATCAGGGTTGACAGTTTAACCCTGAGTCATCCTAAACACAGGGGTCAAAAGGGATGAATTATACGGTAACCATATTCATGTAGGTTCTGAATGTTGCGATTGCAATTATTCGACCTATCCGATCGTCGGGTACCATTGCTAGATGGTCACTTCGATTAGTACAGAAATTGGTTCCTGTGCTACCGGCTTAGGTTCAAACCTGCGGGGTCACACACATTAGAGGTTCCTTTCTGATCTGATGGCTGATTATGAGTCTTATCTATCTGAGACTCTATGATTGAGAATTAGGATTCTCTAATCATGAGTTCCACACTTTTTGGGTACCGGGGTCAAAATTTTGAATTTCAAATTTTGAATTTGAAATTTGAACTCTTTGATCAGGGTTTCATATCGATGGTCTCTGATGCCTGATTGCCCATCAGATTTGGACTCAATATTTATGAGAGGTTTAATTAGTGATTTAATCACTAATTAACTCAATTTGATTGAGTAATTATTTTTGGATCAAGTCCAAATTGAATTGGATTCAGTTTGGATTGACCCGATTAGGTTAAATGTTGACCTAATCGCTAAGGTGGTTTAGTCCCTGATTTGATCAGGAGTTAGGTTTAGTTAATTCCTGATTTGATTAGGATTTTATTGAGCCTAATTAAACCTAATTATGTTGGGTTTAATCTGGTCTAATTGTGATTAACCTATTTTAAACTAGGTTGGCTCAATTTGAATCAAACCACCTTGTTTTAAATTCCCTGCGACACCCAACTTCCTTGCACCCATTTGAATTCACGAGAAGAAACTTCTCATGAAATTTTTCTCATGCAAAACCCTTCCCCACACCCTCATTTGTGTGCCATATGGATGGATAAAATAATTAGTTAGCCATTCAAATTCAAAGCATGTTTGAATTTGAATGGATAACTTATCACTTGCCCTTTCATCCTTATCCATTTTGTGCGCCATATTACTTACACGAGAAAAGGTTTCTCTTGAAATATTTTCCACGCACAAAGAGCCATGCCCCTTCTCTTCTCATGCCCAAAAGGATAGGGATAAGTTGATTTTCATTTGAATTCAAATTTGATTTGAATTCAAATGTGTAACCTCTTGTCTTTATCCTCTCACGCGGATAAGACACGTTTGACGTTGTTTTAAAAAGAGGAGAAAGGTGGGACGTGCGTAGAAATTTTAGGAGAGAAACTTTTGGGCGTGAGAAAGGCTTCTGCATAAGGTGAAGGTCCAAAACCTTCCGAGAGAAAAAGAAAGAAAAGAGAAAAAATTGGGCGCAGGGTTTTTGGTGTGTACCCTAGGGTTTCTACCTAGGGTTCGGGAAGTGAGATTGGTGTGCCACGAGTGTCGTGAGTCCACCAAATTTTTGAGAAAAATTCATCAGCCTCTCAAGCAAATATGTAGATGATCCAGAGCATCTGAGAAGTCAGCACACATCGATCGAAGGAGTTCGATCAACATCTTCCATCAAAAGGGTAAAATCACGAACTAGCATTCGTGAGGAGCTGATTAGACGGGAGCTTCGTGTGGATGATCCGCAGAGGCCAGACATTTGTGTGGCTGCGATGTGATGATCAGAGCCCCCCGATGATGATCAGATTACGGTGATCGACTACCCACAAAAGGTGATGTGTTCTGAACACAGCACTGTAAAATGTTTACTGATTCAAATTTGAATTTCAAATTTAAATGCATGCTGTTGTATCATATTTAGATCCTAGTGTAGGGTTAATTAGTATTAATTAATGAGATTAATTAATAATTTTGCTATAAAATAGTAATTTTAAAAAAGTTTTAAAATTACCATTTTGCCCCTGCACTAAATTTTTGCTTCAGATCAGTGATTGAGGCTCCATCCCTCATCCAAGCATTGAAAATGGCACAACTAGTTTTGTGCCTTTCAACATCGTCAGGCATGCCAAAAGAGTCGTTCAATATTTGAAGCATCTCCTGTGGCTGGGCGTTCTCGAACCTGCGACTGAACTCATCATTCATTACCGCCAGCATTATGCACCGGATGTTGGTGCGGTCGTTGAGCCACTTCTGGTAAGCATCTCGGACCGTCCCTCTAGCATTCAGGGCTAGCTCCTCAGGTGCCGAATCCGTTACTACATAAAGGATCCGCTCATGCTCAAGGATGATTTTTAATTTTTGATACCAGCTATCGAAATTAGGTTCCATGAGCTTGTCATTATCTAATAATGATCGGAGCGACAGGGTAGTGGCCATAGCTGCATAAAGAAAAATTAGACCTATATTAGTACATAAATTATTAATACTAAAGACTTAGACTTTAGTCTAAAGTTTCTCTCAGTAATTTTTATGAATTGGTAGCCTCAACCTCCAATTCGAGGAATTACTTTAATTCCTTAGTGGGTACTAGAATCCACACAGACTACACACGAGCCCAACTTTGGTTGGTCAACCCATGTGCATCTATGGGTAGGTTCATAAGCAGTTGTTTCTCTAAACAACTTCTAGTAATTAATTTTGCCCTATAACCTAATCAGTAGGCTTTGGCCTCCACTGAAAAAATCTGGTTAGGTCCAACCATTAACATGATTTGATTTGGTGAATCGGACCAATAAATGATCAAGCCCGACTGTGGTCGGCCAACCTAACCACCATCAGAAAGACTCAAACCAAATTATCATACTATGAATGATAATTCTGTTAGTTAATAAGCACCAGGCCTTTAGGCCTCCAATGATTATTAAACTAATGGACTCATTATCACTCACTTAATGGGAGGCTATGACTTAGTTATCAATATAACTTAATCATTTTTAGGACCTAATAATTTTTTTTTTTGAAAATTTTATTAAAAAGGATTTACCTAAAGCTGGCATTAGGAGCACCTAAATCAGTCAAACTGATTTACCTAATGACATGGGTGAGCCCTAATCACCAAGTGATCTAATCAAAACCTAATTCACCAGGTTGGCCAGGTAAGTGAGATCAGTGGTGGGGATAAGCCATTAACTCGTCAGAGATCGAATCACTATGAGTAGCTCCCGCTTAAAAACCACTGGTCAAACTGCCAAACTTACCTTAGACACCAATCGATTCATTAGTTTTAATTTGATCAACTTAGTAAATAGGATTCCACCGTATAGCCATGAATTAAGTCCATCTTGGTCTAGTTAAAGACATGGATCCATTCAACTACAACTATTAGAGTTGAGTCTAGAGTATCCTTGACCTAATCTAATTCAACTTTTGATTAGATTTGATCAATTACTCTAATTTAGTCCATTTCTTTAACCAACCTTAGGTCTAACCCAATTATGGACCTAATCCATCTAACCCATTGACCCACAGGTTTATGCAATTATCTTAGGTCTTAATTCATAATTCTAGACCTACTAGACAACACTTAATTCTTTTAATTAAGTATTTGGGCTGATGGGTCAGAAAAAATAATTTTCAAATTTGAAAGGTTTTATTTTCTGTTCACCAAATATGTTGACTTATTACACAAATATATCAGCATATTTCATAAATAGCAATCCTATTGCTAATTATATAACAAAAAATAATTTAATCAAAATAAATCATGAATATTCCTTTCGCTGCTTCATCTACATGGGATATAATCACATCGGCACCCCTACCACCATAGAAGACCCCATCGAATGGGAAGAGAGGGCCTTTAAACCCTACTTTTCTCCTATGACCAGACAGCCATGGCAACCAACCCAATTCGATTACTTGCTACTTGGATCAAGTATATCTAAATATACCAATTTCAAAATTTAAATTTCAAATTTCAAATTTCAAATTTTAAATTTTGAATTTCAAATTTTAAACAAATTTCAAATTTTTGAATTTTTGAATTTTAAATTTTGAATTTCAAATTTTGAATTTTAAAATTTGAATTTCAAATTTGAAATTTCAACCAAATTTCAAATTTCAAATTTCAAATTTTTGAATTTTGAATTTCAAATTTCAAAATTTAAAATTCAAATTTTGAATTTCAAATTTTTTAAATTTTGAATTTCGAACAACTTTCAAAATTTAAATTTTAAATTTTAAATTTCAAATTTTAAATTTTAAATTTCAAATTTCAAATTTTAAACTTTTAGATTATAACTTAATCTACACATGTAAATATATATATCATATCTAAGAACCCGATCTGATACCATTATTGGGGAAAATTCAGTGCAGGGGTAAAATGGTAATTTTAAAACTTTTTTAAAATCACTATTTTACTACAAAAATTATTAATTAATCTAATTAATTAATAAAAATTTATCATATGCTAGGATCTAAATATGATATATAGCATGCATGCATTTAAATTTGAAATTCGAATTTGAACAGTAAACACTTTACTGTAATGTGTTCAGAACACAATACCTTTATGCGGGTAGTAGATTGCCGTCATCTGATAATCATCGGGAGAGTCTGATTATCACGATGCAGCCACACAGTGTGTCTGGCCTTTACAGATCATCCACACGAAGCTCCCGGTCTGATCGACTGCTCACGAGTGCTAGCTCGTTGTAGAGCCCTTTCGACGGCCGATACTGATCGAACTCCTTCGATCGATGTCTGCCAATTCTTTGGATACTCTGGATCATCAGTAGATGTACTTGAGAGGATGTTGAAGATCTTTTTGACATTTGGTGGGCTCACGACACTCGTAGCTCACCTTCTCACTTTTCGAACTCCAGGCTGAAACCCTGAAGAACTCACTGAAACCCTGCACATACTTTTTCTTTTTTTTTTCTTTTTCTCTCGAAAGGATATAGACCTTCACCTTGCACACAAGGATTCCTCACGCCCAGATTTTCTCTCCAAAATTTTTCTTTTACATGCCCCACTCTTCTCCTCCTTTTAAAATAATGTCAAACATCTTATCCACGTGAGAGGATAAAGATGAGTAATTTCACATTTGAATTCAAATCAAATTTTGAATTCAAATGGAAATCAATTTATCCCTATCCACTAAGGGCATGAGAAGAGGAGGGTGTGGCTTAATTTGTACATGAGTGATTTCATAAGAAACATTTTCTCGTGTAATAAATGGGGTGCTAAAAGAGGATAAGGTCAAGGCGCTAAGATTGGTTGCTCATTCAAATTCAAACTTTGTTTTGAATTTGAATGGCCAACCAATCATCCTTATCCACTCATTTGGTCCATTAATGTAGGGCATGAGGAGGGATTTGCATGAGAAAAAATTCATGAGAACTTCCTTCTCGTGAATTCAAATGGGTGCAGTGGAAGTGAGGTGGTGTAGGGAGAATGGGTCAAGGTGGTTTCATTATTTAAACCAACCTAATTGAACCAAATAAGTTAGGCCCAATTAGACTAATTTAAACCTAACTTAATAAGGATTAATTAGGCTCAATAAAATCTTAATCAAATCAAAAATTGATTAAGCCCAACCCCTGATCAAATCAGGGACCAAACCATCTCGATGATTAGGTTAACTCTTAACCTAATCGGGTCAAACCCAACTGAATCCAATTCAATTGGACTTGATCCAAAAATAATTACTCAATTAAATTGAGTTAATTAATAATCAAATCACTAATTAAACCTCTCATAAATATTGTGTCCAAATTCGATGGGTAATCGGGCATCAGAATTCATCGATATGTAACCCTGATCGAAGAGTCCCAAACCAGTGAGACTCTTGACCTCGGTACCCAAAATATGTGAGACTCATGATCAGAGAATCTTGATTCTCGATCACAGAGTCTCAGACATGTAGGACTCATAGTCCACGAGCATTAAGACTCTTCATCAGCCATCAGATCAGATAGGAACCTCTAATGTGTGTGAGCCCGCAGGTTCGAACCTAAGTCGGTAGCACAGGAACCAATTCTTGTACTAATCAAAGTGACCATCTAGCAATGGTACCCGACAATCGGATAGGTCGAATAGTCACAATCGTAACACTCAGAACCTACGTGAATATGGTTACTGTATAATTCATCCTTTTGACCTCGGTGTTTAGGATGACTCAGGGTTAAACTGTCCACCCTAATTAGATCATCCAAATCATGCTCAACTCAAACAGTCCTGTGACTCCTCACAAAGACTACCCTGGCCAAGGTTTTGCTAAATTAAAATATGACTGTACACAGCTCCTAAACTGGAATGGCCAATTCCATCTTGACACACGCACCGACAAGTCAAGTACTTGACTACACCCAGCAGCCTTCCATCACTGAATTAAAAATTCAAGTAGTCTAGTGCCTAAGTGCAGTGAGTTGCTTGCAAGTCACCGTGGCGGTCTCAGGTCGGAGGGACATTGATACCCATATTCCATCAGAGCAAATCTTGACAGCAAAAATAGCTCCGGAGTCGGTCACGTTCAGTGCAGATGTACCCTTATATCTCACCTGTATGCCATACCAATGTCTCCACACTCATTGGTTAAGAGGACAACCAATCTATATGGCACACAACGATCTATGCTTGATAAATGTTGTCATCCTTGGTAACAATGTATCATTTGGTCGCGAACAGATTTAAGGACTAAACGATAAATCCTCCTTTGTTGAGTCTAAATAGTCCTAAGGACTTCACCACAACTTAGGAGTTCATTAGAAGATGAAACATTTTGTGATGAAAAATATCAAAATAATTTTTATTAATTCATAATTCATGTACATATACAAAAATGAGTACAACCATCAACAGACTGACGATTGACTTTGGGACACTATTCCCAACATATATCTCACTGAACATGATCAATTTCGGAGCACTCTACTATCAAGAGTTACTTTAAAGAGATATGAGTATAAGTATCTGTCCGACCTAAGATCACCATGGTGACTTGCAAGCAACTCACTGTACTTTGGTATCGGACTACCTGAATTTCTAATTCAGTGATGGAAGAATTTTGGACACAGTCAAGTACTTGTGGTAGTCGGTGTATGAGTCAAGATGGGATTGACCCCTCTGAATAAGTAGAAGTTAATGCAACACTGTATTCTAATTCAGTAAAATCTTGATCAAGATAATCCATGTGATGGATTTGAAAGTGTGAAATATAATATGGTTGACTATTCCAAGATTGACAGTTAAACTCTGAGCCACCTTGAGCATTAGGGTCAAAGAGGTGAATTATATGGTAACTATAGTCCAATAGGTTCTAAGTGTTACTTTGTACACATTCGATCTATCCGAATGTCAGATCCCATTGCTATGTAGGGTTTCAAGGTGGGCATGCACAGTGGAAGCATAATGGATTTCCAAAATTTAATGTAAGAAATCCTACATATTAAACCCATAAACCAGCATCTTCTTGATGATCAATAATTATATAACATATATTCATAATAAAATTTTATTGGAGTTTCATGGTTACATGCATGTAAATATTTTTCAAAATAAGTATGCAGCAGAATTTAAAAATTTTAGATTAAATCTAGTTTGATCTAAACAAGCATAAGATCAAATCTTAAAATCATAAATAGAATCATCATATGTGAGATAGAATTCAAATATAAAAATTAAATAGAAAAAAATAAATAGAGAACATATCTTGGTATGGATCAATCTTCACCGCGAATTGATGATCATGGATGTCTTCCAATGGTTCCTTAAAGCTGCACAAAGATCCGACCTCTATGAGTATCTATATGAGATTCTGATCTGATCAAAAATTTTTTGATCTCATCGGGGTGCTAGCTCCTTTGCAGAGATCGTATCTTGATGGTTGAAAATCTTTTTTTCTCTCAAAATACACTTAGAGAAGAAGAAGAAGTAGGAGGATGTTGATCTCTATGCTAGAGATCATGAGAAGAACCCTTTCTTCTCTTTTCTTCCTAAAATCCATGCATCAAATCTCTACAATAAAGATGTAAAAATTTTTGTCCTACTTTTGGACAAAGAGAAGAAAAAAAATCCATATCCAAACATGGACAAAAGAGAGAGAGATATCCTAACAACCAACCTTTGGTTGTTGGTAAGAAAAAATGGATAGGAACTATCTTAGCTCATGCCATGAAACCTCATGCCGTGCCCTCTCTCCCTATAATTTTTCATGCAAAATTTCTCTTCTTTTGTCATCCAAAACCTGATCATATCTAGTTGGTTCCCACCCATAATTAATCTCACATTTAAATAGAGAGAGAGATTGAGTTTGGTTAGGAGATAAGAGTCCAAAGATGCTAAGACTCTTCCAATTTTGATGCTGCCCACCTCCATCCTTTTCACGCAGATTTCACACACAAAAGAAAGGTTTTAAGAAGCTTATTACTGAAAGAAAAAATTATCTTTTTTCTTGTAGGATCTTCCAGATCTAATGAGATCTCAGGCGAAATATTTTTAAAAAAAATATCCTACTTTATTTCAGATCTAAGGTCTATTAGATCTGATTCTTATTATTTGATATTTAATCTAAAATTAAATCTAAAACTTGAGAATTAGAGGAATACCTCTAGGATAACTAGATTATCCTGTAGATGATTGCAGCAACACCTGAGGTTCTAAAATAGCCACACAGTCGTCTGGCCTCTATCGGTATCCACTAGAGCAGGATCTGGATCGTCTTCTCCTCGTGAATCTTTGCTCCAAAAATCAGATCTAGATCTGATCTGCAAGATCTTCTGAAGCTGGAGCAGCAACTTCTCGATAAATCCCTACAGTGTTCTGATCAGGGAGCCACCACACCTTGGACAAGCACCAGATGGACGCCCAACCTCTTGGATGTGAAGAGGGGAGGGAGAGAAGCAGAGGGGGTATGGAGAAGTGGAGGGGTTTCACATTTTTGCTAGGTATTGAGCAGATTTTTTAAACCTTAGATGCAAACAAGGTTTAAATAGACCCTGCTACACCATGCAGTGCCACATCATTCGACCAATCAAAAAATTCTAAATAATTCTGAAAAAATTCTAATTGGTGGAGTGATTGAAGGAAAAATCACCTTTTTCCTTATAGGATCTTTCAGATTTCATCAAATCTGGGGCAGAATAATTTTAAAAAAAATTATCCTACTTTTATTTTAGATCTAAATCTTTAGATCTAATTTTATTATCTAATATTAATTCTAAAATAAATCTAAAAGCATGAGAAAATATGAAATACCTCAAGGGTAATCTGATTACCCTATAGATGATCACAGCAAGCCTAAGGTTCTGATTTAGCCACACAATTGCCTGGCCTCTACCAGTATTCACTCAGGCAAGACTTAGATCATCTTCTCC
This sequence comes from Elaeis guineensis, assembly GCF_000442705.2. Classification (NCBI taxonomy): domain Eukaryota; kingdom Viridiplantae; phylum Streptophyta; class Magnoliopsida; order Arecales; family Arecaceae; genus Elaeis; species Elaeis guineensis. Next base: position 46,790,515 of record NC_025995.2, on the reverse strand, counting down.
TCATGAATCTTTGCTCCAAAAATTAGAACTAAATCTGATTAGAAAGATCTTCAAAAGTCTTCCTGAAGTTGGAGCAGCAGCTTGTCGAAGAACTCCTGCAACCTTCCTGTTCAAGGTGTCACCACGCGTTGATCCTTCACCAGATGGATGCCCAACCTCTTGGGTGTGAAGAGGGGAGAGGGAGCACCAAGGTGGATGTAGAGAAGAGAAGGGGTGGCTGGCTTTTGCTGGGTAGGGAGCAGAATCTCTTAAACCCTAGGCGCAGACAGGGTTTATATAGACCCTGCTGCACTGCGCAGTGCCACATCATTCGACCAATCAAAAAATTTTATTTAATCCAAAAAAATTTTGATTGATGGAGTGATGTCATCTGATCATATCAGATAAGAACTCCCACCCTCTCTCCTATGTTGGCACCCACATTGGATAAGCAAAATCATGTTGGCGCCAAAGAGTCCATGTTGATCAAGACTCCTCTTGATCTTTATCCACTTGGGGCGCAAGCCTTATCCAATTGTGGTGCCCACTTTGGTGCTTATTTTTGGTAGGTGGACACTCCACAAAAAGATTCCAATAACCTCTTGCCAGGTGGCCTTCAGTTTAAGACCCATATGTGAACATTTGATAGATGTCCTAAAATGAAAATGGCAGGTGTCAGGAATTAGCAGGTGTCGTCTTAAATTCATCTCATGAATTAAGATAAGACTTTTTGAGCTAGACTGGCTCCAATCAGACTGAGAGAAACCTTCTCAAGGTTCTCTTAGTGAGTCAAATCATATTTGGCTCAGTCAAAATGAAAAAGATTGCACGAAGAGAAAGTTAGGCTCAATTGTGTGCTAGCACGATTTCCTTGAACCTAATTGGATCTAATCCAAATCAATTGGGCTAGCCTAATTGATGACATCCAGATCCTAACCCTTGTTAGTGTGACCCAGTTAAGTTCAATTCTGTATGATAATGAGACATGTCGTGATCTCATCATCGACATCATCGAAACTCCTTTCGATGGATCAGAACTCTTCTGATTCAGACAATTAGAATGATCGATCATCAAGATCATTCTAATTACTTTCAAAATCCATCAGTGACACCTAGTAGTATATGGTGGCAACCCATCAGAATTGAAGATGAACCTCTCGATGCAGCTACCTATGTGATTGAGTTCCTCTATCATGAGTCCCGACTGAATTAGGGTTAAGGTGAACTCGTCAAACCCAACATCAGTCATATGAATCAATCGATCGATCCGAGTCCGATGTGAAACCCCAATGGAAAACTTTTTTTCATTATTTCACTCTGCCATGGCTATGGGCTTAAGGACTTGATCTTTCGATCATCATAGGACTACTCCTCTCATCTACCGAGGTTGATAGATCCCATCGTGGTGTGACCTAGTTCCTACAATGAATATGCTACAGCCAACATACACCTCAAGATTTCGAATGGCTAAGAGACCGAGTTATGGTGTAGTCAAACTATAACACACTCAAGGTGAACTGTCGATGTACCTCAGGTTAAAGAACTAGACACACAACTACAGCATCGAGCTAGTCATTGACGAGAAGGTAGACATCCTTATGACTGCTCGATATGGTCACGCTCAGTACTCTCATTCTCAATGAATACCTATACTCTCGCTTCGGTGTCTCCATACCGTAGACTCAAGACACATCTATCCTAAGGAAGCAATCGTACACCAACCTTCCAGATCGATCACCATCCTCATGATGATCCTATGGTCAGGAGCTATTTATGAGTTAGTTATATAAATTCATGCCTTAAATTTTCAACTCTTGAAAATATGAATTGACATTCCTACTAACTCAAAGGATGTATCACAGACACAATGTACACAATGTGATAGAAGAATAACTCATTTATTGATTTATAATCAAAATTACAAATTTACCCTTAGATTTGTACAGAAATGTGTCAGCCAATCTGGCATCTAGAGCACACATCTAACAAACTCCTACTTGACCTAATGCCAAAAGGCTGCATATTTAAGTCCCATCTTCTCAAGGTGGGCTTCGATCTTTTGCTGGCCTAATGGCTTTGTCAGTGGGTCTGCCATATTGTCTGTGGAGTCAACTCTCTTAACCTTGACATAACCCTTTTTGAGGTAACCACAAATCAGATGGAATCACTGCTCGATATGCTTGGACTTCTAGTGAGACCTTGGCTCCTTAGCTAGGGCTATGGCGCCATTATTATCGCAGTAAAGAGGGATGGCATCCGATGACATCACTCCAAGCTATGCGGCAAACTTCTTGTACCAGAATGCCTCCTTTACAGCTTCTGATGTAGCAATATACACTGCCTCCATGGTGGAATCAGCAATCACCATCTGTTTGAAACTCTTCCAGCTTACTGCACCACCATTGGAAATGAACAGACTCTCAGATGTTGACTTTTGATCATCTATATCAGACATAAAGTCTGAGTCTGTATATCCCTGAATCTGAAATTTTCCATTCCCAAAGACTAGAAACATATCCTTAGTCCTTCTCAAGTACTTAAGGATACATTTCACAGAAGTCCAGTGCTCTTCGTCTGGATTCGACTGATATCTATTTGTGACACTCACAGCATGGGCTATATCAGGTCGTGTACATAGCATGACATACATGAGGCTCCCTATTGCTGAAGCATAAGGGATTTTGCTCATGCGTTCAATCTCCTCAGGTGTGCTAGGACACATCTTCTTGGAGAGATGAATGCCATGTCTAAAAGGTACTAAACCTCTTTTGGAGTTTTCCATGCTAAACCTTTTTAGCACCTCCTCTATGTACATCTTCTGTGAAAGTCCCAACATCCTATTTGGTCTATCTCTATAGACCTTAATACCCAATATAAAGGATGCCTCTCCTAGATCTTTCATAGAAAACTCCTTAGACAACCATACTTTGACTGAGGTCAACATGGGAATGTCATTCCCAATTAGGAGGATGTCATCTACGTACAATACAAGGAAGACAACTGCGCTCCCACTGACCTTCTTGAATATACATGATTTCTCCTCGTTCTTGATGAAACCAAATATTTTGATCACATCATTAAAATGAGTATTCCAGCTTCGAGATACTTGCTTAAGTCTATAAATGGACCTTTGCAGCTTGCAGACCTTGTGATCATCATCACTGGATGTAAAACCAAGTGGCTGTTCCATATAGATATCTTCCTCAAGATATCCATTTAAGAATGTCATTTTCACGTCCATCTATCATATTTCATAATCAAAATAGACTGCAACAGCAAGCAATGTACGGATGGATTTTAGCATAGCTACGGGTGAGAAGGTATCCTGATAGTCAATGCCTTCGCACTGACTATAACCTTTCGCTATGAGCCTATCCTTGAATGTCTCCACATTTCCATTTGCACCTATCTTTCTCTTGAAGATCCATTTACACCTAATAGGTACAATACCTTCAGGTGGATCTACCAAGGTCCAGACTTGGTTTGAGTACATCGAGTCAATTTCTGATCTCATTGCCTCTAACCATTTCTCAAAGTCGATATCTGATATCGCCCCATCATAGGTCTTGGGATCTTCACCATGAGCCCTGTTGGTGCAAAAATCCGCCTGCGCCGGAGAAGCTGGAGTTGAGGAGGCCGCGGTCGCCGCCGGGACCTGCAAGGGAAGTCTAAACCGGAGGTGGGGTTGCTCCGGCAAGACCCTCCGACGCTCAAGTCAGTTCTCTGCCTCAACAAGAATGGAGTGCTCGAACGGAGAATTTAGCAGAGTTATGAGATAAGAGAAATGAGCTTAAAAAAAAATAACGTATCTGAGTCCCCCCTTTTTATAGGCGGGGGAGGCAGCGGACTGATGGCGACGTGTGTAACCGTCTGGTAGTGGGCCGCCCACGGTCAGGGAAATTAATTCTGGAGAGTGGTGGGGTAGACTCGTGGCTGTTGTCATAGTCTGCCACGTATGGCCTGTTGCAGATAGTGGGGCGGCGTCCGTTGCCGCTAGCTGTCAGTGAGTAGTGGGATCGTGCAGCACCTGCCGCAGGGAGTGGGACAGAATTGTGGCCGTTTGCTACAGCCTGTCAGGGAGTAATGGGTCCGTTGCTGGAGCCGCGTAGAATCCGCTGTAGGACCTAGAACAAATCATGATTGTTGTCGCGATCTGCCGAGGGGGTGCGGATCTGTCGATTGAGGTTCGGCCGCGGTTGAAGTCCGGCCTCCGTAGGAGCCCGGGTGGAACCGCTCTGATGTCGAAGGTGGAGCCCGGCTCCCGTAGGAGTCCGGGCGGAGCCATTCTGATGTCGGAGGTGGAGCCCGGCTCCCGTAGGAGTCTGGGCGGAGCCGTTCTGGTGTCGGAGGTGGAGCCCGGCTCCCGTAGGAGTTCGGGCGGAGCCGTTCTGATGTCGGAGGTGGAGCCCGACTCCCGTAGGAGTCCGGGCGGAGCAGTTCTGGTGTCGGAGGTGGAGCCGGGCTCCCGTAGGAGTTCGGGCGGAGCCGTTCTGATGTCGGAGGTGGAGCCCGGCTCCCGTAGGAGTCCGGGCGGAGCCGTTCTGGTGTCGGAGGTGGAGCCCGGCTCCCGTAGGAGTCCGGGCGGAGCCGTTCTGATGTCGGAGGTGGAGCCTGGCTCCCGTAGGAGTCCGGGCGGAGCCGTTCTGGTGTCGGAGGTGGAGCCCGGCTCCCGTAGGAGTCCGGGAGGTGCTGCTGCAAACAAAGTCAAGGGTGAAGTCCGGCTCTGATAGGAGTCCGGAGTGAGCTTACCAGCGATTGATATTGAGAGCGGAGCCCGGCTCCCGTAAGAGTCCGGGCGGAGCTGTTTTGATGTTGGCGGCGGAGCCCGGCTCCCGTAGGAGTCCGGGCGGAGCAGCGCTTGCTGATGGCGGTGGAGCCCGGCTCCCGTAGGAGTCCGGGCGGAACTGTGCTGATGTTGAAGATGGAGCCCGGCTCCCGTAGGAGTCCGGGCGGAGCTGCACTTGCTGATGGTGGTGGAGCCCGGCTCCCGTAGGAGTCCGGGCGAAACTGTGCTGATGTCGAAGATGGAGCCCGGCTCCCGTAGGAGTCCGGGCGGAGCCGCACTTGCTGATGGCGGTGGAGCCGGCTCCCGTAGGAGTCCGGGCGGAACTGCACTTGCTGATGGCGGTGGAGCCCGGCTCCCGTAGGAGTCCGGGCGGAACTGTGCTGATGTCGAAGATGGAGCCCGGCTCCCGTAGGAGTCCGGGCGGAGCCGCACTTGCTGATGGCGGTGGAGCCCGGCTCCCGTAGGAGTCCGGGCGGAACTGTGCTGATGTCGAAGATGGAGCCCGGCTCCCGTAGGAGTCCGGGCGGAGCCGCACTTGCTGATGGCGGTGGAGCCTGGCTCCCGTAGGAGTCCGGGCGGAACTGCACTTGCTGATGGCGGTGGAGCCCGACTCCCGTAGGAGTCCGGGCGGAGCTGCACTTGCTGATGGCGGTGGAGCCCGGCTCCCGTAGGAGTCCGGGCGGAACTGTGCTGATGTCGAAGATGGAGCCCGGCTCCCGTAGGAGTCCGGGCGGAGCCGCACTTGCTGATGGCGGTGGAGCCCGGCTCCCGTAGGAGTCCGGGCGGAACTGTGCTGATGTCGAAGATGGAGCCCGGCTCCCGTAGGAGTCCGGGCGGAGCCGTTCTGGTGGGAATTTCGGCCGCGGGTATTTTATACCCAACACCAGTCCCCCTACTTCCAAGTTTGAATTTCAAGCGAAGGAAGTACACAGAGAGAGATGCGCAGCCAAAATTGCCTCCTTGATCCCTGTGCGCAGCTGCCCCCACTTAATGTGCGCGTGTCAGAATTCGTTTTTTGGCAAAGGCGACTTGAAAAGTCTTTTCGAAACCCCCGTTGAAACGCGATCCCAGGCGTCGCCCTGTGGGAATCTGTGAGCGGTCAACCCTCGATAGCAACGAAGCGGATAAGCGCGACACGCGGCACACACCATCTGGCCCAAGAATTCTCGCCGTCATAACTGCGCCAGGATCCGCCGGCTATTTAAACCCTTCGATCCATTCACGGTCTCATCCCGGCGTTCTTCTTTTCCCCTGAGAGTCTTGCTCCCCTCGTGCCAATTCTCGCCGCCTTTTGCCCATCAATCCTTCTCGTAGGGTTTCCACACCATGTCCTCAACTCTGGAGGCTGTTCTTGAGGGGATTGTTAGGGCTTGGAGGAAGGTGAGGAGGAGGACGACGGTCGGTGAGAATCTCTGTCATCTCAGAGGGGGCCCAAGGAAGAATTCCTTCAACAACAGGGGTTTAATATCGGGGGCTGTTGTAGAAGCTATTCTGCCCGCAAATTTCGGAGCAGTAAGGCGGGGCAATACCGGTCAAGAGGGCAGAATAGACGTCACAAGTCATGACGGGATCCTTGACGCCATCGGGGCCAAGGGACCAGAGACGGTCGACGGCGAGGCGGTAGATCTTGTTGCGGAGACGGTGGAAGTAGCGCATGCCGACCTTGCCGGAGCGTCTCAGGTGGCGGCCGTCATGGCTACGGCTCTTCTTGAAACAGGTCTTCGTTACTGCCGTTGTTACCCCCGCCGCCTTCGGAGATCAATCCCACCCCTTTCTCGCTAAGGTCGGAACTTTGGGGACAGAATGAGGAGAGGTGGGGCGAGAGATGTTACACGCACTGGAGAATGCGACTGAGAAGAACAGAGACGGGAAGAGGAATTTGCAGCTTGGATCGGCCTCCAGTTCATCCTGCCTGAACCATGCTTTGGGAGACATGTATTTTCTTTTTCTCTCTTTCCTGACCCGCCGGGTCCTGTAACGTGTGCTTCTATCAAATAAAATAGTGATTTCAGTACCTTGTTTACCTCTCGTGTCAAATAATTGTCTGCCGAACTTCTTTCCTTCTCTTTGCCTGTGTCATGTCGTTCCAAGACCGTCGGCGACCTTTTCAGTTTATGTGGGGTCGTCTTTCGCCGGGCTTCTTTTCGGTTTTTCCTGCTGTTGGGAGATGTCCACTTATCGGGTTTGCTGGGATCTTTCTCCGCTGGAGTTGGGGCTAGGTTCGAAGAAGCTCCTGGAAGTTGAAGCAGCATAGTTTTCATAAGAAGTAGGGCAGAGTTTTTCTGTAATCAAAGTCATAAGTAAAGTCTAGCTTCCGTAGAAGTCCGGGCGGAGCCGCTCTAATGTCGAAGGTGGAGCCCGGCTCCCGTAGGAGTCCGGGCGAAGCCTTTTCATGGCGGAGCCCGGCTCCCGTAGGAGTCCGGTCGAAACCTTTTGGTGACGGAACCCGGCTCCCGTAGGAGTCCGGGCGAAACCTTTTGGTGACGGAACCCGGCTCCCGTAGGAGTCCGGGCGAAACCTTTTGGTGGCGGAACCCGGCTCCCGTAGGAGTCCGAGCGAAACCTTTTGGTGGCGGAACCCGGCTCCCGTAGGAGTCCGGGCGAAACCTTTTGGTGGCGGAACCCGGCTCCCGTAGGAGTCCGGGCCTTACTCTCCGCTCATGTCAGGACGAGGTTCTCCTCCTATTCCTGACAGGGCTGCGGGGGCACGTATGGCCGCTGCGAGGCCTCTCCCCCCATCCGGTCTAAAGGAACCGGGCCTTCGACTTTGCTCAAGTTAGGGCGAGGTTCTCCTCCTGTCCCTAACAGGGCTGTGGGGGCACATATGGGCGTTGTGAGGCCTCTCCCTCCATCCGGTCTAAAGGAACCGGGCCTTCGACTTTGCTCAAGTTAGGGCGAGGTTCTCCTCCTGTCCCTAACAGGGCTGTGGGGGCACATATGGGCGTTGTGAGGCCTCTCCCCCCATCCGGTCTAAAGGAACCGGGCCTTCGACTTTGCTCAAGTTAGGGCGAGGTTCTCCTCCTGTCTCTAACAGGGCTGTGGGGGCACATATGGGCGTTGTGAGGCCTCTCCCCCCATCCGGTCTAAAGGAACCGGGCCTTCGACTTTGCTAAAGTTAGGGCGAGGTTCTCCTCCTGTCCCTAACAGGGCTGTGGGGGCACATATGGGCGTTGTGAGGCCTCTCCCCCCATCCGGTCTAAAGGAACCGGGCCTTCGACTTTTGTAAGATTGCGTTCTCGTTTTTGATACCGTCTGCTTGAATTGTCCCTAGACAAGTGGGCACACATTTTTCGATTAGGATGAAATCACTGGTAGTATATCCGTAAGTTTTCTGAGTTCCATGGTCGCGGGAGGTCGGCCCCTCCGAGCTCCTTAAGATAATAAGTCCCAGGTCGGACTACTTCTTTGATCTCATAAGGTCCTTCCCAATTTGGGGCTAGCTTCCCCTGGGCCTGCGGCTGTGAAACAGCAGCTCGTCGGAGTACAAGATCCCCCGCTCTAAATGTCCTATTCTTGACTCGGGCATTATAATATCGGGCAACCTTCTGTTTGTAGGCCGCCACTCGGACCTGAGCGATCTCCCGCCTTTCTTCCAGTAGGTCGAGGTTGGCCCTGAGATCTTGTGCATTCTGAGGTTCGTCGAACGCCACGACTCGTGCCGATGGGAGTTTAAGTTCGATCGGGATGACGGCTTCTGTACCAAAGGCTAGAGCAAAGGGAGTCTCTCCCGTAGGCAACCTCCGGGTAGTTCGGTACGCCCATAGCACATGGTAAAGCTCGTCCGCCCAAGTTCCTTTCGCTTTTTCAAGCCTTGTCTTGATTCCCTGCAAAAGGGTTCTGTTCGTTACCTCGGCTTCACCGTTTTCCTGGGGATGGGCCACTGATGTGAACTTGTGGGAGATGTTTAGGTCTTCACAGAATTCAGCAAATCTGGCTCCCGCGAATTGCCGTCCATTATCAGTGATCAGTGTTCGAGGTAAACCGAACCTGCACACTATTGATTTCCAGATGAAATCCTGCACTTTCGCTTCTGTGATTTTGGCTAGTGGTTCGGCCTCGACCCATTTGGTGAAGTAGTCGATTGCCACAAGGAGAAATTTCCTTTGACCAGACGCCATGGGAAAGGGGCCAAGAATATCCATCCCCCATTGCGCAAAAGGCCATGGGGCACTCAGGGGTGTGAGCTCGGTAGCAGGTTGTCTCTGGACGTTGGCGCACCTTTGGCATCGATCGCATTTTTTGACATATTCGATTGAATCATGATGCATTGTGGGCCAGTAGTACCCTTGGCGGAGTAGTTTGTGGGATAGAGATCTGGCACCCAAATGGCTTCCGCAAACTCCCTCGTGCACTTCCCATAAAGCGTAGTCGGCTTCTGAGGGTCGGAGACATCTCAAGAGAGGCAAGGAGTACGATCTCTTGTACAATTTGCCCTCATAGAGGATGTACCGGGATGCCTGATTTCGGAGTTTCCGGGCCTCTTTCGCGTCTTGGGGGAGAATCCCATCTCTAAGATAGGTTATCAGCGGGTCGACCCAGCTGGGCTCGTGGTCAATATCCATTACGAGCTGCGGTTCTTCCATACTTGGGTGCTTTAAAACTTCAAAGAGGACACCTTTGGGTAATTCGGCCGGAGCCGATGTTGCTAGCTTGGAGAGAAAATCGGCTCTGGCATTCTCCGATCTTGGAATTTGCTTGATGTCGAAATTGTTGAAGGCGGGGGTGAATTCCTTCACCTTCTCAAGATATTTGGCCATACTGTCCTCCCGCGCTTCAAAGCTCCCGCTGACTTGTCCCACTATAAGTTGGGAATCGCTGTGCACCCGGAGTTGGTTTATTCCAAGCTCCTTAGCGACCCTCAATCCTGCGATTAGAGCTTCATATTCTGCTCCATTGTTTGTTGCGGGGAATCCGAAATGCAGAGCGTACTCCGCGATGACTCCCTCCGGGCTGGTCAAGATCAGGCCTGCACCAGCGCCCGCCATGTTGGAAGATCCGTCCACGTGGAGGGTCCAAAAGCCATCGAAGGAACTGGCTTCTTCGTCGGAGGAGTCCGGTTGAGTCTTCAGGTCGTCAATTTTGCTTTGCTCAGGTTCGGCCTCCTCAGGGACGGTGCATTCTACTATGAAATCCGCCAATACCTGGGCCTTTATTGCCGGCCTAGGCTGGTAGTTGATGTCGAATTCTGTGAGCTCGATTGCCCATTTTGCCATTCTCCCAGAAATATCAGCTCGGTGCAAAACCGCTTTGATCGGTTGGTCGGTGAGCAACGTCACCGTGTGCCCTTGAAAGTAAGGTCGGAGTCTCCGAGCTACAATCAACAAAGCGTAGGTCAGTTTCTCTAATTTAGTGTACCTGGTCTCGGCATCCCTTAGCACGCGGCTAATGTAGTAGACCGGCCGCTGTATTTTTATTTCTTCCTTGACAAGGACTGCCGCGAGGGATGTGGGAGAGACTGCCAGGTACAAAAATAACTCCTCCCCAGGTTCGGGCTTTGCCAGTAGTGGAGGTGAGCTAAGGTAGCTCTTTAATTCCTCGAATGCCTGTTGACATTCAGGGGTCCAACAGAAGTTCTTCGGTTGTTTGAGGGTTTGGAAGAAGGGCAAACATCGCTCAGCCGACCTCGCGACAAAGCGATTAAGAGCTGCGATCCTCCCAGTGAGGCACTGAACCTCCTTGATCGACCGCGGGGCGGCCATCTCCTGGATGGCGCGAATTTTCTCCGGATTGGCCTCAATCCCACGCCCCGACACCATGAAGCCCAGGAACTTTCCTGAGGTTACCCCAAAAGCACATTTGGTCGGGTTCAGCTTCATTCTGTATTTTCGAAGAGCGCCAAAAGCTTCCTCGAGGTCGGCAACATGATTTCCGGAAGATCTACTTTTCACGAGCATATCGTCCACGTACACCTCCATGTTTCGGCCGATTTGTTCTTTGAAGATTTTGTTTACCAACCGCTGATAGGTTGCGCCTGCGTTCTTGAGGCCGAACGGCATAACCCTGTAGCAGTAAAGGCCGCGACTAGTGATAAAAGCAGTCTTTTCTTCATCTTCCGATGCCATCCTAATCTGGTTATAAACGGAGAATGCATCCATAAAAGTGAGAAGCTCGTGGCCCGAGGTAGCATCCACCAGTTGGTCGATCCTGGGCAGGGGGTAGCTGTCCTTTGGGCAAGCTTTATTCAGCTTTTTGAAGTCGATACACATCCTCCACTTGCCGTTTGCTTTCTTGACCAAGACAACATTGGAGATCCACTCTGGATAATTGACCTCCTTGATGAATCCGGCCTTGAGAAGTTTATCCACTTCCTCGGCTATCGCCTTCTGCCTCTCTGGGGCATGACTCCGGATTTTTTCTTTTGTTGGCCGATGTTTAGGGTCGACCGCCAGATGATGTTCCATGACCTCGGTTTCGATCCCCGGCATGTTGTCTTGGTCAAGAAAGCAAACGGCAAGTGGAGGATGTGTATCGACTTCAAAAAGCTGAATAAAGCTTGCCCAAAGGACAGCTACCCCCTGCCCAGGATCGACCAACTGGTGGATGCTACCTCGGGCCACGAGCTTCTCACTTTTATGGATGCATTCTCCGTTTATAACCAGATTAGGATGGCATCGGAAGATGAAGAAAAGACTGCTTTTATCACTAGTCGCGGCCTTTACTGCTACAGGGTTATGCCGTTCGGCCTCAAGAACGCAGGCGCAACCTATCAGCGGTTGGTAAACAAAATCTTCAAAGAACAAATCGGCCGAAACATGGAGGTGTACGTGGACGATATGCTCGTGAAAAGTAGATCTTCCGGAAATCATGTTGCCGACCTCGAGGAAGCTTTTGGCGCTCTTCGAAAATACAGAATGAAGCTGAACCCGACCAAATGTGCTTTTGGGGTAACCTCAGGAAAGTTCCTGGGCTTCATGGTGTCGGGGCGTGGGATTGAGGCCAATCCGGAGAAAATTCGCGCCATCCAGGAGATGGCCGCCCCGCGGTCGATCAAGGAGGTTCAGTGCCTCACTGGGAGGATCGCAGCTCTTAATCGCTTTGTCGCGAGGTCGGCTGAGCGATGTTTGCCCTTCTTCCAAACCCTCAAACAACCGAAGAACTTCTGTTGGACCCCTGAATGTCAACAGGCATTCGAGGAATTAAAGAGCTACCTTAGCTCACCTCCACTACTGGCAAAGCCCGAACCTGGGGAGGAGTTATTTTTGTACCTGGCAGTCTCTCCCACATCCCTCGCGGCAGTCCTTGTCAAGGAAGAAATAAAAATACAGCGACCGGTCTACTACATTAGCCGCGTGCTAAGGGATGCCGAGACCAGGTACACTAAATTAGAGAAACTGACCTACGCTTTGTTGATTGTAGCTCGGAGACTCCGACCTTACTTTCAAGGGCACACGGTGACGTTGCTCACCGACCAACCGATCAAAGCGGTTTTGCACCGAGCTGATATTTCTGGGAGAATGGCAAAATGGGCAATCGAGCTCACAGAATTCGACATCAACTACCAGCCTAGGCCGGCAATAAAGGCCCAGGTATTGGCGGATTTCATAGTAGAATGCACCGTCCCTGAGGAGGCCGAACCTGAGCAAAGCAAAATTGACGACCTGAAGACTCAACCGGACTCCTCCGACGAAGAAGCCAGTTCCTTCGATGGCTTTTGGACCCTCCACGTGGACGGATCTTCCAACATGGCGGGCGCTGGTGCAGGCCTGATCTTGACCAGCCCGGAGGGAGTCATCGCGGAGTACGCTCTGCATTTCGGATTCCCCGCAACAAACAATGGAGCAGAATATGAAGCTCTAATCGCAGGATTGAGGGTCGCTAAGGAGCTTGGAATAAACCAACTCCGGGTGCACAGCGATTCCCAACTTATAGTGGGACAAGTCAGCGGGAGCTTTGAAGCGCGGGAGGACAGTATGGCCAAATATCTTGAGAAGGTGAAGGAATTCACCCCCGCCTTCAACAATTTCGACATCAAGCAAATTCCAAGATCGGAGAATGCCAGAGCCGATTTTCTCTCCAAGCTAGCAACATCGGCTCCGGCCGAATTACCCAAAGGTGTCCTCTTTGAAGTTTTAAAGCACCCAAGTATGGAAGAACCGCAGCTCGTAATGGATATTGACCACGAGCCCAGCTGGGTCGACCCGCTGATAACCTATCTTAGAGATGGGATTCTCCCCCAAGACGCGAAAGAGGCCCGGAAACTCCGAAATCAGGCATCCCGGTACATCCTCTATGAGGGCAAATTGTACAAGAGATCGTACTCCTTGCCTCTCTTGAGATGTCTCCGACCCTCAGAAGCCGACTACGCTTTATGGGAAGTGCACGAGGGAGTTTGCGGAAGCCATTTGGGTGCCAGATCTCTATCCCACAAACTACTCCGCCAAGGGTACTACTGGCCCACAATGCATCATGATTCAATCGAATATGTCAAAAAATGCGATCGATGCCAAAGGTGCGCCAACGTCCAGAGACAACCTGCTACCGAGCTCACACCCCTGAGTGCCCCATGGCCTTTTGCGCAATGGGGGATGGATATTCTTGGCCCCTTTCCCATGGCGTCTGGTCAAAGGAAATTTCTCCTTGTGGCAATCGACTACTTCACCAAATGGGTCGAGGCCGAACCACTAGCCAAAATCACAGAAGCGAAAGTGCAGGATTTCATCTGGAAATCAATAGTGTGCAGGTTCGGTTTACCTCGAACACTGATCACTGATAATGGACGGCAATTCGCGGGAGCCAGATTTGCTGAATTCTGTGAAGACCTAAACATCTCCCACAAGTTCACATCAGTGGCCCATCCCCAGGAAAACGGTGAAGCCGAGGTAACGAACAGAACCCTTTTGCAGGGAATCAAGACAAGGCTTGAAAAAGCGAAAGGAACTTGGGCGGACGAGCTTTACCATGTGCTATGGGCGTACCGAACTACCCGGAGGTTGCCTACGGGAGAGACTCCCTTTGCTCTAGCCTTTAGTACAGAAGCCGTCATCCCGATCGAACTTAAACTCCCATCGGCACGAGTCGTGGCGTTCGACGAACCTCAGAATGCACAAGATCTCAGGGCCAACCTCGACCTACTGGAAGAAAGGCGGGAGATCGCTCAGGTCCGAGTGGCGGCCTACAAACAGAAGGTTGCCCGATATTATAATGCCCGAGTCAAGAATAGGACATTTAGAGCGGGGGATCTTGTACTCCGACGAGCTGCTGTTTCACAGCCGCAGGCCCAGGGGAAGCTAGCCCCAAATTGGGAAGGACCTTATGAGATCAAAGAAGTAGTCCGACCTGGGACTTATTATCTTAAGGAGCTCGGAGGGGCCGACCTCCCGCGACCATGGAACTCAGAAAACTTACGGATATACTACCAGTGATTTCATCCTAATCGAAAAATGTGTGCCCACTTGTCTAGGGACAATTCAAGCAGACGGTATCAAAAACGAGAACGCAATCTTACAAAAGTCGAAGGCCCGGTTCCTTTAGACCGGATGGGGGGAGAGGCCTCACAACGCCCATATGTGCCCCCACAGCCCTGTTAGGGACAGGAGGAGAACCTCGCCCTAACTTTAGCAAAGTCGAAGGCCCGGTTCCTTTAGACCGGATGGGGGGAGAGGCCTCACAACGCCCATATGTGCCCCCACAGCCCTGTTAGGGACAGGAGGAGAACCTCGCCCTAACTTGAGCAAAGTCGAAGGCCCGGTTCCTTTAGACCGGATGGGGGGAGAGGCCTCACAACGCCCATATGTGCCCCCACAGCCCTGTTAGGGACAGGAGGAGAACCTCGCCCTAACTTGAGCAAAGTCGAAGGCCCGGTTCCTTTAGACCGGATGGGGGGAGAGGCCTCGCAGCGCCCATACGTGCCCCCGCAGCCCTGTCAGGAACAGGAGGAGAACCTCGTCCTGACATGAGCGGAGAGTAAGGCCCGGACTCCTACGGGAGCCGGGTTCCACCACCAAAAGGTTTCGCCCGGACTCCTACGGGAGCCGGGTTCCGCCACCAAAAGGTTTCGCCCGGACTCCTACGGGAGCCGGGTTCCGCCACCAAAAGGTTTCGCCCGGACTCCTACGGGAGCCGGGTTCCGTCACCAAAAGGTTTCGCCCGGACTCCTACGGGAGCCGGGTCCGTCACCAAAAGGTTTCGACCGGACTCCTACGGGAGCCGGGCTCCGCCACGAAAAGGCTTCGCCCGGACTCCTACGGGAGCCGGGCTCCACCTTCGACATTAGAGCGGCTCCGCCCGGACTTCTACGGAAGCTAGACTTTACTTATGACTTTGATTACAGAAAAACTCTGCCCTACTTCTTATGAAAACTATGCTGCTTCAACTTCTAGGAGCTTCTTCGAACCTAGCCCCAACTCCAGCGGAGAAAGATCCCAGCAAACCCGACAAGTGGACATCTCCCAACAGCAGGAAAAACCGAAAAGAAGCCCGGCGAAAGACGACCCCACATAAACTGAAAAGGTCGCCGACGGTCTTGGAACGGCATGACACAGGCAAAGAGAAGGAAAGAAGTTCGGCAGACAATTATTTGACACGAGAGGTAAACAAGGTACTGAAATCACTATTTTATTTGATAGAAGCACACGTTACAGGACCCGGCGGGTCAGGAAAGAGAGAAAAAGAAAATACATGTCTCGCAAAGCATGGTTCAGGCAGGATGAACCGGAGGCCGATCCAAGCTGCAAATTCCTCTTCCCGTCTCTGTTCTTCTCAGTCGCATTCTCCAGTGCATGTAACATCTCTCGCCCCACCTCTCCTCATTCTATCCCCAAAGTTCCGACCTTAGCGAGAAAGGGGTGGGATTGATCTCCGAAGGCGGCGGGGGTAACAACGGCAGTAACGAAGACCTTTTTCAAGAAGAGCCGTAGCCATGACGGCCGCCACCTGAGATGCTCCGGCAAGGTCGGCATGCGCTACTTCCACCGTCTCCGCAACAAGTTCTACCGCCTCGCCGTCGACCGTCTCTGGTCCCTTGGCCCCGACGGCGTCAAGGATCCCGTCATGACTTGTGACGTCTATTCTGCCCTCTTGACCGGTATTGCCCCACCTTACTGCTCCGAAATTTGCGGGCAGAATAGCTTCTACAACAGCCCCCGATATTAAACCCCTGTTGTTGAAGGAATTCTTCCTTGGGCCCCCTCTGAGATGACAGAGATTCTCACCGACCGTCGTCCTCCTCCTCACCTTCCTCCAAGCCCTAACAATCCCCTCAAGAATAGCCTCCAGAGTTAAGGACATGGTGTGGAAACCCTACGAGAAGGATTGATGGGCAAAAGGCAGCGAGAATTGGCACGAGGGGAGCAAGACTCTCAGGGGAAAAGAAGAACGTCGGGATGAGACCGTGAATGGATCGAAGGGTTTAAATAGCCGGCGGATCCTGGCGCAGTTATGACGGCGAGAATTCCTGGGCCAGATGGTGTGTGCCGCGTGTCGCGCTTATCCGCTTCGTTGCTATCGAGGGTTGACCGCTCACAGATTCCCACAGGGCGACGCCTGGGATCGCGTTTCAACGGGGGTTTCGAAAAGACTTTTCAAGTCGCCTTTGCCAAAAAATGAATTCTGACACGCGCACATTAAGTGGGGGCAGCTGCGCACAGGGATCAAGGAGGCAATTTCGGCTGCGCATCTCTCTCTGTGTACTTCCTTCGCTTGAAATTCAAACTTGGAAGTAGGGGGACTGGTGTTGGGTATAAAATACCCGTGGCCGAAATTCCCACCAGAACGGCTCCGCCCGGACTCCTACGGGAGCCGGGCTCCATCTTCGACATCAGCACAGTTCCGCCCGGACTCCTACGGGAGCCGGGCTCCACCGCCATCAGCAAGTGCGGCTCCGCCCGGACTCCTACGGGAGCCGGGCTCCATCTTCGACATCAGCACAGTTCCGCCCGGACTCCTACGGGAGCCGGGCTCCACCGCCATCAGCAAGTGCAGCTCCGCCCGGACTCCTACGGGAGCCGGGCTCCACGCCATCAACAAGTGCAGTTCCGCCCGGACTCCTACGGGAGCTGGGCTCCACCGCCATCAGCAAGTGCGGCTCCGCCCGGACTCCTACGGGAGCCGGGCTCCATCTTCAACATCAGCACAGTTCCGCCCGGACTCCTACGGGAGCCGGGCTCCATCTTCGACATCAGCACAGTTCTGCCCGGACTCCTACGGGAGCCGGGCTCCACCGCCATCAGCAAGTGCAGTTCCGCCCGGACTCCTACGGGAGCGGGGCTCCACCGCCATCAGCAAGTGCGGCTCCGCCCGGACTCCTACGGGAGCCGGGCTCCATCTTCGACATCAGCACAGTTCCGCCCGGACTCCTACGGGAGCCGGGCTCCACCGCCATCAGCAAGTGCAGCTTCGCCCGGACTCCTACGGGAGCCGGGCTCCATCTTCGACATCAGCACAGTTCCGCCCAGACTCCTACGGGAGCCAGGCTCCACCGCCATCAGCAAGCGCTGCTCCGCCCGGACTCCTACGGGAGCCGGGCTCCGCCGCCAACATCAAAACAGCTCCGCCCGGACTCTTACGGGAGCCGGGCTCTGCTCTCAATATCAATCGCTGGTAAGCTCACTCCGGACTCCTATCAGAGCCGGACTTCACCCTTGACTTTGTTTGCTGCAGCACCTCCCGGACTCCTACGGGAGCCGGGCTCCACCTCCGACATCAGAACGGCTCCGCCCGGACTCCTACGGGAGCCGGGCTCCACCTCTGACACCAGAACGGCTCCGCCCGGACTCCTACGGGAGCTGGGCTCCACCTCCGACATCAGAACGGCTCCGCCCGAACTCCTACGGGAGCCGGGCTCCACCTCTGACACCAGAACGGCTCTGCCCGGACTCCTACGGGAGCCGGGCTCCACCTCCGACATCAGAACGGCTCCGCCCGAACTCCTACAGGAGCCGGGCTCCACCTCCGACACCAGAACGGCTCCGCCCAGACTCCTACGGGAGTCGGGCTCCACCTCCGACATCAGAACGGCTCCGCCCGGACTCCTATGGGAGCCGGGCTCCATTTTCGACATCAGAGCGGTTCCACCCGGGCTCCTACGGAGGCCGGACTTCAACCACGGCCGAACCTCAATCGACAGATCCGCACCCCCTCGGCAGATAGCGACAACAATCATGATCCTGTTCCAGGTCCTACAGCGGATTCTACGCGGCTCCAGCAACGGACCCATTACTCCCTGACAGGCTGTAGCAAACGGCCACGATTCTGTCCCACTCCCTGCGGCAGGTGCTGCACGATCCCACTACTCACTGACAGCTAGCGGCAACGGACGCCGCCCCACTATCCGCAACAGGCCATACGTGGCAGACTATGACAACAGCCACGAGTCTACCCCACCACTCTCCATAATTAATTTTTCTGACCATGGGCGGCCCACTACCAGACGGTTACACACGTCGCCATCAGTCCGCTGCCTCCTCCGCCTATAAAAAGGGGGGACTCAGATACGTTATTTTTTTAAGCTCATTTCTCTTATCTCATAACTCTGCTAAATTCTCCGTTCGAGCACTCCATTCTTATTGAGGCAGAGAACTGACTTGAGCGTCGGAGGGTCTTGCCGGAGCAACCCCACCTCCGGTTTAGACTTCCCTTGCAGGTCCCGGCGGCGACCGCGGCCTCCTCAACTCCAGCTTCTCCGGCGCAGGCGGATTTTTGCACCAACAGTATCTAAGTACCTTTCAGGAGGATAGAAAACCCTAGTCGATCTACGAGGTGGAAGAGGTTGTGTTAGGACTGGTTCTAACTGATTTGGTTCCTCAGGTTCTTTAGCTCATTGCTCTTGGGAGATATTCTCTGTGAGCTTAATTATTCTTCCAATGCCACCATCTTGAATAAACTATTTTTCAAAAAAATAGTATTTCAACTCACAATCATATTGTGGTCTTTCGGAATATAGAAATAGTATCCTAATGACTCTTTAGGATATTCTATGAATCGAGCTCTAAAAGATCTGAACTCTAACTTGTCCGCCTGCTATCTCTTGACATGAGCCGGACAACCCCAAATTCTGAGATAACTCAGACTTGGTTTCTTACCATGCCATATCTCATACGGTGTGGTAGGAATGATTTTAGAGGAAATCCTATTCAATACGTATATTGCTGTCATGAGATAATATCCTCAAAAAACTCAGAGAGGTTTGTGAAGCTCATCATGGAACGGACCATATCTAATAGGGTCTGATTTCTCTGTTCTGAAACCCCGTTGAGTTGTAGCGTTCCAGGTGGAGTCCATTGAGAGACTATGCCATTGTCCTTAAGATAGTCTAGGAACTTCCGACTAAGGTATTCACCTCCTCGATCTGATCAAAGAACCTTAATGAGCTTTCCTGTTTGTTTTTCTACTTCATGTCTGAATTCTTTGAATCTTTCAAAGGCTTCAGACTTGTGTTTCATTAGAAACACATACCCGTACCTAGACATATCATCGGTAAAGGTAATAAAGTAGACATAGTTGCCTCTAGCCGGTACATCAAATGGGCCGCACACATCCGTATGTACTAGGACGAGTAGGTCTCTGGCCCTTTTCCCATGTCCCACAAAAGAGAATTTGGTCATTTTGCCTTGAAGGCATGATTCACAAACTAGATATGACTCGAAAGTCAATGGACTTAACAGCCTGAATTTCTCCAATTTGTTAACCCTGTCTTCCGCTATATGACCTAGCCTTAGGTGCCACAGATACCTATCATTTAGACTATCTCTAGGCCTTTTAATTCCTATGGCATTCATATTTTGCTCGATATTTAATACAGATACATCAATATGTAGCTGATAGAGACCATTAATAAAAAAACCATTTATAACTTTATTATTTTCATAAAATATATTACAATGGTTCTTATGAAAGCTAATCACATAGCCTTCTTGTGCTAAACATGAAACAGAAATCAAATTCCTGCTTGCTGCAGGCACATAATAACAGTCTTTAAGAACTAAATCTAATCCTAATGGTAATCGCAGATGGTAGGTTCCTACGGCCACAGTAGCAACTCTTGCTCCATTCTCGATGCATAGGATCATCTCCCCATCCTCAGCCTCCTGCTCTCCTCAAGATCCTGCATAGAAGTGCATAAATGAGCACTAGAACCAAAGTCAAGAACCCAACTAGATGCAGAGGAAACCGTAAGATTAGATTCTATAACGAGCATACCTCCAGAAGGACCATCCTTCTTGTTCTTTAGGGTGGCCAGGTACTGAGGACAATTTCGCTTCCTCTTCTTCCCATCCTTCTTCTGTTTCTTCGCAGACTTCTTCTTCTTTCCAAAAGACTTTCTCTTGGAAGAAGTCCGCTCTACAGTGAGAACTGAGCCTTTTGAACCCTTCATAGAAAGCTCAGCCGTAACCAGCATGTTCATTAACTCGGCCAAGGTACACTGCATTTTATGTGTATGGAAGTTCATGATGAACTGACCATATGCATCAAACAAGGACTGAAAGATCACATCAGTCTGAAAATCCTTGTCTAAGATGGCACCAAGCTTCTCAAGCTTTTCAAGATCCTTGATCATTGTCAAATAATGATCTTGGACTGACTGTCCATCACGTATTTTAGCCTTAAAAAGTCTTTGACAGACTTGATACTTGGCTGCACGATTTTGTTCACCCAACAACTCTTGTAGGTGAGCCAACATTTGGCAGGTAGTCATAATATTCTCATGTTGGCGCTGCAAGTCATCAGACATTGCACCCAACATGTAGTACCTTGCTTTGTTATCATCATCCATCCACTTTTTCAGAGATGCTCTCGTTCAGCAGTCAGACGTGCTGGCCTGGTAGGTGGGTCCTGGTCCAAGATATGGATCAATTTTTTGAAATCCAGAATAATTCTGTAGTTCCTTAACCAGTCTTTGAAATTGGATCCAGTCAATTTATGGGTGTCTAGTATTTTGGTCAGGGGGTTGGATGCAGACATGTTTCCTGTAGAGAGTCAACAGTTTCTAGTTAGATTTTGTAATCAGACTTAACCAATTTATTTAGGATTTTTATTTTTAAATAAATTAGGTTCTCACTATTTTCTCAGATCCCTACACTCCCTAGGTAAAGATGTGAAAATCTCCATGATTAGTGATTTCTAGTGGGTGGTGTGGTCTCACCGACTGGCTCATCACCTCACCTAATAGTTATTGGTGATGGGTCAACTGATGAGTGGACAACTCTTGTCCAATGATTCTCTAATCATGGTACATCCAAAACTTGATCTCTAATTCATGAAGCTCACCATGCCCGGAATATTGCTCCAATCCTTAGTTAAGTCAAACCCACCATTTGCATGAACTAGATTCCTGATTGGGTCCCTCACCATATCTGAAATATTGAGCCCAACCCATCCTCTAATTCATAGCATCCAATGCCTAATGGACATGGTTGCATCTTTTCGGTGCAACTGAGCCACTATATCCAGCCGAAAACAATCAACCCTGGGAAGGGCTCGCACATCCACAATGGTGGAAGACCTAGACTTAATATTTTCTTAGGGAGATTTGATTTAGGTTTCATTAAACTTGACTTGACATAGTCATAACAATTATGACTAACCTAGTGGCATGGGTTAGCTCAAATTGTTAGCCACCTCAAATCAGTACTGGGTCGACACATATGGCTAGGTAAGTGAGATCGGTGGGAGGGATATGCCATTAACTCGACAAGAACGCATTCGAGTTGAGTAGCTCCCAATTAAAAATCAGTCGATCACATCTGCCCATCTTATCTTAGACACCAAATTGTTGAACCAGAACTAATTGGGTTAGCCTACAATCCAGGCTCTAACCACTGAGCCAAATTCGATCTTAACTTGATCGAGTCACATCTAAATGTGATTCGATCTTGACTCAGACTTAATCCTATTAGGCTGGTCAATTATTAGCTTTCATGATCCCACCTAACCAACTGTTGATTCGGTTTGATCAACCACTAGACCTAATTGAGCTACCCAGGCTCGAAACCAATTTTATGAAAATGACTTAGATCTAAAATTCTCAATTTTAGACCTAATTTAATTTCATAAATTTAATTTATTAATTAAGTCTTGGATTCATAAACAAAATATATAAAATAAATCCTAGGATTTCAGGATCTAGAATTTTGCAGAAAAGTAAGTTTTGATTTCTGATTAAAGATGAACGCGCAGCACCCCTACACGTCATAAGAATACCCCATTGAATGGGAGAAGAGGGTCTTTAAATCCTACTTTATTCTTATGACCGGACGGCCATGAGGAACATCTTAATCAGAAATATAAATTTAACTACAAAACTAGTTAGATCTAAATTTACATATCACATATACAATTTAAGATCTAACTAATACATGCTTTGCATACATCTCATGTATTAAAAATTGATCTAATTAATATACTTTCAGATTTAATACATCATATGTAACATCTAAAAAATAAAATTTAAATTGAACTATGCAACATAAAATTTATTCTAGACAGTTACTAGAATAATTCTATAACTAGTCTAGGCATGCAACAGATCAATCTTATGTATTATCCAAATTTTTATTTTTTATTTTTGATCTGAATATATAATATTTATATCATTAAAATTAAAGAATAAATTAGATCTAAATTATATTTTAATCTTATTAAAATATAAACTTACAAGACTATTCATAGATCAAACTATTCCTAGTCTAGTCATGCATCTCATGCATGTTAGATCTTCTCAGATTTAATTTTAAATATTTTGATTTTAGATCTTATCACATCTGATGTGATATTTAAAATTTTTTAATATCAGATAAATTAAAATTAAAATTAGATCTAAATTATATCTGAAACTGAGCCATCAATCTGGCTCTGATACCAGTTGAAGGAAAAATCACCTTTTTCCTTATAGGATCTTTCGGATTTCACCAAATCTGGGGCAGAATAATTTTAAAAAATTTTATCCTATATTTATTTTAGATCTAAATCTTTAGATCTAATTTTATTATCTAATATTAATTCTAAAATAAATCTAAAAATATGAAGAAATATGAAATACCTCAAGGGTAATCTGATTATCCTGTAGATGATCGCAGCAAGCCTGAGGTTCTGATTTAGCCACGCAATCGTCTGGTCTCTACTAGTATCCACTCAGGTAGAACATAGATCATCTTCTCCTCATGAATGTTTACTCCAAAAATCAAAACTAAATCTGATTAGGAAGACCTTCAAAAGTCTTCCTGAAGTTGGAGCAGCAGCTTGTCGAAGAACTCCTCCAGCCTTCCTGTTCAAGGCATCACCACGCCTTGATCCTTCACCAGATGGTTGCCCAACCTCTTGGGCATGAAGAGGGGAGAGGGAGCACTAGGAGTGATGTAGAGAAGAGAGGGGTGGCTGGCTTTTGCTGGGTAGGGAGTAGAATCTCTTAAACCCTGGCGCAGACAGGGTTTATATAGACCCTACTGCGCTGCGCAGTGCCACATCATTCAACCAATCAAAAAATTTTATTTAATCCAAAAAAAATTTGATTGGTAGAGTGATGTCATCTGATCATATCAGATAAGAACCTCCACCCTCTCTCCTATGTTGGCACCAAGATTGGATAAGAACAATCATGTTGGCGCCAAAGAGTCCATGTTGATCAAGACTCCTCTTGATCTTTATCCACTTGGGGTGCAAGCCTTATCCAATTATGGCACCCACTTTGGTGCTTATTTTTGGCAAGTAGACACTCCACAAAAAGCCTTCAATAACCTCTTGCCAAGTGGCCTTCAGTTTAAGACCCATATGTGAACATTTGATAGATGTCCTAAAATGAAAATGACAGGTGTCAGGAATTAGCAGGTGTTGTCTTAAATTCATCTCATGAATTAAGATAAGATTTTTCTGAGCTGGACTGGCTCCAGTCAGACTGAAAAAAATTTTCTCAATGTTTTTGGGTGAGTCAAATCACATTTGGCTCAATCAAAATGAAAAAGATTACACGAGGAGAAAGTTAGGCTCAATCGTGTGCTAGCACGATTTCCTTGAACCTAATTGGATCTAATCCAAATCAAGTGGGCTAGCCCAATTGATGACATCCAGATCCTAACTCTTGTTAGTGTGATACAGTTAGGTTCAATTCTGTATGGTAATGAGACATGTCATGATCTCATCATCAACATCATCGAAACTCCTTTCAATGGACCAGAACTCTTCTGATTTAGACAATTAGAATGATCGATCATCAAGATCATTCTAATTGCTCTCAAAATCCACCAGTAACACCTAGTAGTATATGGTGGCAACCCATCAGAACTGAAGACAAATCTCTCGGTGCAGCTACCTGTGTGATTGAGTTTCTCTATCATGAGTCCCAACTGAATTAGGGTTAAGTGAACTCGTCAAACCCAACATCAGTCATATGAATCAATCGATCGATCCGAGTCTGATGTGAAATCCCAATGGAAAATATTTTTTTATTATTTCACTCTGTCATGGCCATGGGCTTAAGGACTCGATCTTTCGATCATCATAGGACTACTCCTCTCATCTACCGAGGTTGATAGATCCCATCTTGGTGTGACCTAGTTCCTATAATGAATATGCTATAGCCAACATACACCTCAGGGTTCCGAATGGCTAGGAGACCGAGTTATGATGTAGTCAAATTATAATACACTCAAGATGAACTATCGATGTACCTCAGGTCAAAGAACTAGACACACAACTGCAGCATCGAGCTAGTCATCGACGAGAAGGTAGACTTCCTTATGACTGCTCGATATGGTCACGCTCAGTACTCTCGTTCTCAATGAGTACCTATATCTCACTTCAGTGTCTCCACATCATAGACTCAAGACACACTATCCTAAGGAAGCGATCATACACCAACCTTCCGGATCGATCACCATCCGCGTGATCATCCTATGGTCAGGAGCTATTTATGAGTTAGTTATATAAATTCATGTCTTAAATTTTCAACTCTTAAAAATATGAATTGACATTCTTACTAACTCAAAAGATGTATCACAGACACAATGTATACAATGTGATAGAAGAATAACCCATTTATTGATTTATAGTTAAAATTATAAATTTACCCTTAGATTTATACAGGAATGTGTCAGCCAATCTGGCTTCTAGGGCACACATCTAACAGTGATGTCATCTGATCATATTAGATAAGAACCCCACCAAACCCTCCTACTGTTGGCACCAACACTGGATAAACACAGTGAGATTGGCACCCAACAGTTTGAGTCGATCAAGGCATAAAATCTTCATCTCATGGGACTCTATCCTTATCCACTTGGGATGCATGCCATATCTGATTATGGCACCCACTTTGAGGGTAAAATTAGCAGGTTGACACTACAAAAACTCTTCAATGACCTCTTGCCAAGTGGCCTTCAGTCCAAGATCCATGAGTCAACGTTTGACCGATATCCTAAAACAGAAATTGCAGGTGACAGGAATTAGCAGGTGTTATCTTAAATTTATCTCATGAATTAAGACAAGACTTTTTTGAGCTGGACTGGCTCCAGACAGACTAAGAAAAATCTTCTCAAGGTTCTCTAGGTGAGTCAAATCACATTTAGCTCAGTCGAGATAGAAAAGATTACATGAGGAGAAAATTAGGCTCAATCGTGTGCTAGCATGATTTTCTTGAACCTAATTGGATCTAATCCAAATCAATCAAATTGGGCTAGCTCAATTGATGACATCCAGACCCTAACTCTTGTTTGTGTGACCCAATTAGGTTCATTTCTGTATAGTAATGAGACATGTCATGATCTCATCATCGACATCATCAAAACTCCTTTCGATGGATCAGAACTCTTCTGATTCAGACAATTAGAATGATCGATCATCAAGATCATTCTAATTGCTCCCAAAATCCATCAGTGACATCTAGCAGTATATGGTGGTAACCCATCAGAAATGAAGATGAACCTCTCGGTGCAACTACCTATGTGATTGAGTTTCTCTATCATGAGTCCTAACTGAATTAGGATTAAGGTGAACTCGTCAAACCCAACATCAGTCATATGAATCAATCGATCGATCCGAGTCCGATGTGAAACTCCAATGGAAAACTCTTTTCCATTATTTTACTCTACCATGGCCATGGGCTTAAGAACTCGATCTTTCGATCATCATAGGACTACTCCTCTTATCTATCGAGGTTGATAGATCCCTTCTTGGTGTGATCTGGTTCCTACAATGAATATGCTACAGCCAACATACACCTCAGAGTTTCGAATGGCTAGGAGATCTAGTTATGGTGTAGTGAAACTATAACACACTCAAGGTGAACTATCGATGCACCTCAAGTCAAAGAACTAGACACACAGCTGCAGCATCGAGCTAGTCATCGATAAGATGGTAGACTTCCTTATGACTGCTCAAGGTGGTCACGCTCAGTACTCTCATTCTCAATGAATATCTGTACTCTCGCTCGGTGTCTCTGTTGAGAATAACATCCGAAAGCCAATCGTCAACCTGTTGATGATTGTGCTCCTTTTGTATTAGTACATAAATTATAAATAAATAAAAGTTATTTTGGTATTTTTCATCACAAATTATCATCTTCTAATGAACTCCTGTGTTGTGGTGAAGTCTTTAGGACTATTTAGACTCGACAAAGGAGGATTTGTCATTTAGTCCTTAAACCTGTTTACGATCAAATGATACGTTGTTAGCAAGGACAACAATGTTTATCGAGCATAGGTCGTTGTGTGCCATATAGGTTGGTTATCTTCTTAACCAAGGAGTGTGGAGACACTGGTATGGCATACAGGTGAGATGTAAGGGTACATCTACACTGAACGTGACCGACTCTGGAGCTATCTTTGCCGTCAAGATTTGCTCCAATGGGATATGGGTATAAATATCCCTCTGACCTGAGACCGCCATGGTGACTTGCAAGCAACTCACTGTACTTAGGCACTGGACTACCTGAATTTCTAATTCAGTGATGGAAGGCTTGTTGCCCAGCTATGCAACCCAAGAGGGGGGGTGAATTGGGTTTCTAAAAATTTTAAGCTTAACTAATGACTTATGAAAACTATTCGTCAATAGCTAAATGAATGAGAAGAATAAACTTAATTCAAGACTAATTGCCAAAAGCAAGAATGCAAGGAAATAATGAAGAGTCAAAGAGAAGCAATTATGCACATCACAAACAAAAGGATTTATAGTGGTTCGGTGCCAACCTTGCACCTACATCCACTCCCCAAGCTCCTACTTGGAATTTCAATCCACTAATCTTGTATTCAACCCGAATATAAATATCGAAAACTCCAACTCTAGCTATCCCAAGCTAGACCACTTGTTTCCCAGGTACAAGCTAACCCAATACACTCCGATTCTAGATTCGGATCAACCTTTCCTTGTTTTGGAACCCCTCCAAAACAAAAATAATTACTCAAACTGAGTAAAATAATTTATAGCACAAATAAGTACAAAGAAAGCTCCTTTAATGAGCGAATATAACTTTAAATACACTTTACTCAGGAGAAGAAGATCCTTTTTGGATTTCCTCAAAGTGGTTAGAGACTTGAATGTGCACTTGAGGAGTTGGTGAGCTTGGTTTAAAGGCTTCTTCAAAGCTTTGAATGAACTCTTGATAAGGGCTGAAAAGTTGGTTTGAAAAATCCTTTTTCAAATTCTCTCTTTTGAATGCTCTTGAATGCTCTCTTGAATGCTCTTCAAATCTCTTTCAATCTCTTACTTGTTTCCCACCTTTTGAGTCCTTTTATAGCTTTAAGAAATAGAGAAAAACATTCTAGGCTGAAAAAGAGTCGTTAGATCACATTAAATGAGCATTAAAAGTACTTAAAATAGGTTAAAAACTAACAATTGCAGAGAAATCCCGTCACAGGGGTCGACTCATGGGTCGACTCATGCCTGGGGGTCGACTCATGGGTCGACCTCTGTGGTTGAATACCAAAAAATAGGGTTCTGTGATTTTTGGCCTAAAAATTGTAGGGGTCGACTCATGGGTCAACTCATGCCTTGAGGGTCGACTCATGGGTCGACTCACAGGTTGTGCCAAGCCAAAAATTCTGCGTGCCAAATAGCTCATTGTGCCATGAGCTGACTCATGAGTCGACTCATGGATTTCAAACATGCATAACTTTCAAAATACAAGTCCAAAAATAATGAAATTTTCGCCAATGGATCATAAATCTTTTGTTCTATCATTTAATACTTTCAAATCAGGGTTTTGATAAAATTATAATTTTGCCCCTGAAGAGCAATGGGTCTTTTTCAAATGAAAATTATTAGTACCCCTTCAACTGCTTTGTAATCATCAAAATCAATCTAAGGAGTAACAATCTTCTCCTTTTTGATGATGACAAAACACTTGAACAAAAGTATCTATGTGAATCATGAATTTCAAAAGAATGCATTATAAGTGCATTAGCTTGAAAAGAAGATTGATTCTTTGGCATGTGATACAAATGCTCATTTGCATAAATAGTTTGCCCATTTGCTTAAAGATTTGAAAATTTGCTCATTGGATTATGTGATTTTGGTGTTAGAGTAAAAAATTTGTTTTTGTTATCAGAGCAAGTTGTATCTTGAAAATTTGCTCATTCTCATTTGATTATTTAGTTTTAGTATCAGAGCAAAAATAATTAAGTGTACCAATGCATGTCTAAGAATTAATTATAAAGTATATCAGAGCATGTCAAATTTAAGATGTATCAGAGCAAGTTAAATTTTAAAGCATATCAGAGCATGTCAAATTTAAGATGTATCAGAGCAAGTTAAATTTTAAAGCATATCAGAGCATGTTTAAGGAGTAATTTTAAAGGTTGCTCATTTGCATTGTACTTAGCAATTTACTCGTTGTATTTTTGAGTCATTTAATAATTTTGCTTTTGATATTGTTCTTTAATTTCTCTCCAATTCATTCATTTTATTTTCAAGTCTTTTAATAATTTATAATTTTGCTTTTGATATGTTTCTTTTTCTTTAATTTCTCTCCCTTTTTGACATCATCAAACATTGTTAACTCTCCCTCTTTTTCTGAATACGTTTTCTCTTTAGTGTTTCTTCAAACTTCTAGTGCTAATCATTAATGTTTGCTCCCCCTAAATACAGCAATCATTAACCAAAATATGCCATAGATTACCATAGATATGAATTATCAACAAAGAGAAGATATATAATCAAGAGATGATTAACATCATTACAAAGAGTAGATATATAATTAAAAGATGATTAAAAACATAGTTGTTTCAATACATATTTCATATCATAAAAGTCAGCTAGCTAATGTCATTACATGGCCCAAAATACAGATCCTAGAAAGAACAAGAGACTAACACCTAGGATCTAGTAAAGCTCATGACTAGATGGATCGGAGTCATCAGAGATAGGGTGAGGAGATGATGGATCTCGACCAAGAGCACGTCCTCTACTCCGTCTGCCTCTGCCACGAGTGGAGGTGCTGGCACGAGCAGGTGAGCGAGATGAACTAGGAGGCTGAGAACGTTGAGAGGCCAAAGACTGGACTGAAAGAGTGAGTCTAATGAAATCAAGAACGTTCAGTGCTCTCGAAACAGACTGAAGCAGAGCAGTGAACTGAGTAGATGCATGCTCACTCGAGCCTCTGATCTCTCTCCTCAATAACTCATAACCACCCTCCAATGCACCTCTAAGCCTGCCAGCCTCTGCAGTAAGGTCTGTGACCTCAATAGAGCTCTCCTGTGGCTGAGGATGGGCCAAAGCTAAGACTTGCCCCTGCAAGTCAAGAACTCTCTCAGTCAGTCTCCAAATGCTGTCCTCGAGCTGCTGAATCCGAATAGACTGATCTGAGATCAACTGAAATACAGTGGAGATATGGGGAATCAAGGTCTGATCAGATGAATCTAATGTAGTGGACCCTGGTATAAATGTAGAAGTGCTCCACTGTCGAGAAAGCAAGGAAGCCACACCTGAGAAATCTGCTCGATCTGATCATCAGCTAATCTGAACTCTGGAGGAGGTGCTCTGCTCTCTGGCTGATGTACTGGTGTGTACCTCCTGGCAGAATCTGAAGGGCCAGCCTCTGGGTCTGAAACAAACTGGATATCTGGAGATGCTGCCCTGAAGTCATGGAGAGGAGATAAGGGACCTTTTTCTTCAGCTCTGTCTTCTACTTTGTCCTCAGCTCTCTCCTCAGAACCCTTGATCCAACCACCATCAGTTTTAGTAAATCCCATGCGGTGCAGAGTGTGTTGGTTGATGGTGTCTGCGTGAGAAAGCTTAGCAGATGCCTCCCCCTCAAAACTGACTCCAAACCTCCTGAAAACTAGTGTGAGAGCCATACCAAAAGGCAGATGTGCCTTGGATCTGTTCAGTGTCTCTCTCATGGCCTCAATCATTAAAGCAGGGAGGTTTAATGGGGTTTGAGTGATCACATGAAACATTATACAAATATCTCGGCCAGAAAGGAGGTCATGCCTACCACTCCTTGGGAAGAAAAGCTTTGTCACTAATTGATGTAAGATTCTCATTTCAATTGACAAAATTTTGGCTTCCAATTTATTCAAACTTTCCGAGTAGGTTCCTCCTAGAATTACATTGATCCCCTCTTCCTTCACTGGGAGTTCCATGTAAGAATATCCCTCACAGGGCAAATGTAGTATCTCTCCCAAAATAATAGGATCCAGACAGATATCAACTCCCTTAACTGTAGAAGTTACTATTCCATTGCCATAATGCAGATTTTGATAAAATTCTCTAACCAAGTCTAGAAAAAGTAACTTCCTTGAGAGAGAAGTAAAAACCCCAACCTTGGTTTTTTTATCTTTGTCCCAAAGGAGAAACCTTCTTTTTCAAAGAATCTAAAATCCACATTCTTGCCGGTTTCAACCTTCCTATCAGATAGAGGGATTTTGCTAGGGCTAAGGGGAGACTGAGAGGGACCTTGAGCAGACACTGAAGCCGGAATGGGAGCAGTGGAGGACTGAGCAGCTTGCCTTTTCCTGCGGACGCTTTCTTCCAGCTCACAGACCGATTTTCTTCTTTGAGGGAGCTTCATCTTTGGGGCCATTCTTACCACAAGAGCAGGCAGGAAGACTAGGAGGATCAAATGGATGAGTAGTAGGAGGGTTACAAGAGGATGGAAAGAGATTTTGGCAGAGAGAAGAGATGGTTTTGAGAAGAACGGTGGAGGCTAGGGCACACTCCAACCGCTTCAATCAAAGGAGAAAGATGCGAAAATCTCCTTTCCCAGGCGGTGATTTGAGGTGGAGAGGAGAAGGGAGAATGTTCTTGGGTCAAATCCCTGGTTTTGGAGAGAAAGAAGATGAGGATGACGGGTCTTGGAGGGAGGAAGACGAAGAGAATAGAGGGTCGGCTCATGAACAGGTTTTAAGATAAAATGGAATGAGCCCGTGGGATGTTGGCCGAAAATTACAAGTTTGCCAATGGGTCGACCCTAGGGGGTCGACTCATGAATCACAAAAATTCAAAAAAAATATGAATAAATTCTAAAAAATTTAGAATTTTGGGAGTAGAAATTTTGCTCAATGACAGGTTGTGAGAATGATAATCTTGAGCTTTTAGGACCAAGAGAGATGATGAAAATTGATCTCAAATCGATTCCTTGGAAATGGAGAAACACTTAGGCATAAGGATCAAGAATTCCTAGATTTCTTCTAATTTCACAGAATCTATCCTCGCTAAGGGCCTTTGTAAAGATATCAGCTAATTGATTTTCAGTGCAAACATATTCAAGAATTATATTTTTATTTTGAACATGTTCTCTTATAAAATGATGTCTTATTTCAATATGTTTGGACCTTGAATGTTGAATTGGATTTTTAGTTAGATTTATGGCACTTGTGTTGTCACATCTTATGGGTGTTTCATTAAGTTTGATTCCAAAGTCTTCGAGTTATTGCTTAATCCACAAGATTTGAGCACAACAACTTCCGACTGCAATGTATTCGGCCTCAGTCATAGATAGTGCTACCGAATTTTATTTCTTGCTAAACCAGGAGATTAGGTTAACTCCAAGAAATTGGCAAGTTCCACTTGTGCTTTTTCTATCTAATCTACATCCAGCAAAATCAGCATCTGAATATCCTAATAAATCAATGTTGCTCCTAGATTGATTTTGATGATTACAAAGCAGATTGAAGGGATACAAACAATTGAAAAAGTCCTTATGCTCTTCAAGGGCAAAATCGTAATTTCACTAAAATCTTGATTTGATAGTACCATTTGGTAGAACAAATGATTTGAAATCTATTGGTAAAAATTTTATTGTGTTTGGACTTATATTTTTGAAGTTATGAAGGTTTGAAGTGCATGAGTCGACTCATGAGTCAACTCATGGCACTATGAGCTGAATGGCACGAAAAAAATTCCCATGGCACGCTGGATTTTTGGCTTGGCATGACCTGTGAGTCGACTCATGAATCGACCCACAAGGCATGAGTCGACTCATGAGTCGACCTCTGCTGATTTGAGCCGAAAAATCCAGAAATCAGATCTTCTGGTCTGTTGCAACAGAAGTCGACTCATGAGTCGACTCCTGAAGCATGAGTCGACTCATGAGTCGACCCCTGCGACGGGAAATGTCAGCAACGGCTATTTTTTTGCCCATTTTAATTGCCATTTATGCTTCCTAAAAATCCTCTAACGGCTCTTTATCTGCCTAAATTGTTTTCTCTTGCTTCTAATGCTACAAAATGCTTTAAATGATGAAAGAAATTGCAGATTAAATAGCGGATCAAACGTGAAATCAAAAGTGAAGAGAAAAGAGAGGAAAAAGAGAAGAACAGAAGAGAGGATCCGAAATTTGCAAGAAAAAGCCTGAGATCAACGAAATATCCATAGAGAAAAAGAGAGAGGATCCATAATATACCAGAGAGATTGTGAAAGAGAAAAGGAAGATCTTTCAAGGAGAGAATTCTTCACGCCTATCGTTTCAACCTTGATCTAGAGATCGTTCAAAGCTTTCAAGAGATCTTCAATCAACAATCAACCTCTTCTCAAGCGTTCAACCGTTCATTTATCTTGAGAAAATCTGAAAAAGGGGTTCTTCATTTGAGTAAAGCTTTTATTGTTATATTTGCTCATTTAAGGAGCTGTTATTGTATTCATCTGTGCTCTAAATATTCTTACTCTTTATGAGTTTTTGCTCTTGTTTTTGGAGGATTTCCAAAACAAGGAAAGGTTGATCCGAACCTGAAATCGGAGTGTTTTGGGTTTGCTTGTACCCGGGAAACAAGTGTTCTAGCTTGGGATAGCTAGGGTCGGAGTTTCCGACGTCTTGTATTCTAGCTTGGGATAGCTAGTGTCGGAGTTTCCGACGTTTTGTATTCGGGTTGAATACAAAGGAGAGTGGATTAAAATTCCCAAGTGGGATCTTGGGGAGTGGACGTAGGTGCAAGGTTAGCACCGAACCACTATAAATCCTTGTGTTTGTGGAGTGCTTTATCGCTTTATCTTATTTTTTATTATATCCTTGCAATACTGCTTTAGTTAATTAATATTGATTTAAAGCCATTGTTTTGTTCTTCATAAGTTATCTGTTGGGCTTAAAATTTTTAGAAACCCAATTCACCCCCCCTCTTGGGTTGCATAGCTGGGCAACAAGTGGTATCAGAGCCAGTGCTCTAGCCCTTCTTTGATCTAACAATCAAAGAGCCAAAGATCTATGGCAACCCATGTTGGAACTTCTCTAGCCGAGGGGCAATCAACAAACCGACCTCCACTTTTCAATGGGTCTAATTACACCTATTGGAAAGCTCGGATAAAGATTTTCATACAAGCACTCGACTATGATATGTGGAGTATCATAGTGAATGGTCCTCACACACCCACCAAGATTATAGATGGTGAGGAGTCAACCAAACCCGAGAAAGAATGGGATGAGGTTGACAAGAAATTAGCACAATTAAATGCCAAAGCTATGAATGTTCTTTATTGTGCACTAGATGCTAGTGAATTTAATCGCATTTCTACTTGTGCATCTGCTAAAGAAATATGGAATAGGTTAGAAGTCACCCATGAGGGAACAAATCAAGTAAAAGAGTCTAAAATAAACATGCTTATACATAAATATGAATTGTTCAAAATAGAGCATGATGAGTCCATAACTGCTATGTTTACTCGTTTTACTGATATAATCAATGGTTTAAAGAGTCTTGGCAAATCTTATACTAACAGTGAACTTGTAAGGAAGATTCTCAGGTCACTGCCAAGAACTTGGAAAGCCAAGGTGACTGCCATCCAAGAAGCAAAGGACTTGAACACTCTACCTCTAGAAGAGCTTCTTGGATCCTTGATGACTCATGAACTTAGCATGATGCAACATCAAGAGGATGAAATCAAAAAGAAAAGAACCATTGCCCTCAAATCCACAACTTCACCTGATTATGAAACAGATGACTCTGAAGATGAAGATCAGGATGAGGAGATGGCTCTCATCACCCGGAAATTCAAAAAGTTTCTAAGAAAAAGGAAACAGGGGATGAGAAAGAAATTTACAAAAGGAGATCAAAGCATAGAAAAGGAGAAAGATCAAACCCCTATATGCTACGAGTGCAAGAAGCCAGGACATTTCAGATCCGAATGTCCTCAATTGAAGAAAGGTCCAAAGAAATTCAAAAAGAAGGCAATGATGGCGACCTGGAGTGCGAGTGATGACTCAAGCTCCGACGAGGAAACCTCAACCGAACAAGCCAATCTGTGCCTGATGGCACATGAAAATGAGGTAACTTCTGAATCCACTAGTGAATTTACTTTTGAAGAATTGCATGAAGCTTTCTATGATTCAATTGATGAATTAAAGAAACTAGGGAAGAAAAACAAAGAGCTGAAATTGAAAAATCAGTCCTTAGTGAAACAAGCTGAAATTCTTTCAATTGAAAAATTCACATTGATTCAAGAAAATCAAAACTTTAAGGATGAAATTAACAGGCTGAAATCTATAGTAGATAAGTTCACCTTAAGTTCAAACAAGCTAAATATGATCCTTGATAATCAGAAAGCTATATATGATAAGGCTGGACTTGGTTATAAACCCCTGAAATATTACTCAAGCAAAAAGCCTACAAATATTACTTGTTTTAAATGTGGAAGAATAGGACATAAATCATACACATGTCTTATTAACAAATATGCAAACACAAAGAAAATATGGGTTCCAAAAGGAACCATTCTGACTAACCTGAAAGGACCCAAGAAAGCTTGGGTACCTAAGACAGAAACTTGATCTGTGCTTGCAGGTGTGTCTAGCTTCCCAAGAAGGAAACAGGAAATGGTATCTTGACAGCGGATGCTCGAGACACATGACTGGTGATGAATCACAATTCATCACGCTTGATGCTAAGGATGGAGGGATGGTCAATTCTGTGATAAAGGGTATAAAGTAAGTTTTGAATCATCTATATGCATTGTGACGAGTCCTATTAACGATGGCATTAAATTTATAGGACATAGGCATGGCAATGTTTATATGGTAGACTTGAATGATTTAACTAAATTAGACATGCAATGCCTAGTTTCCTTAAATGCTAAAATAAATGAGACTAGTTGGCTGTGGCATCGTAGACTTGCACATATTAGCATGCATTCTCTTTCAAAATTAATCAAAAAGGATTTAGTTCTCGGTTTGCCAAAATTGAATTTTGAAAAGGATAGAATTTGTGATGCATGCCAATTAGGTAAACAAACTAGAGTATCATTTAAATCCAAAATACTATTTCAACTTCTAGACCTTTAGAGCTCTTACATATGGATTTATTTGGACCAACTAAAACCACTAGTCTAGGAGGAAAATGATATGGATTTGTATTAATTGATGATTACGCTCGTTTTACTTGGATTTTCTTTTTAGCTCACAAAAATGAAACTTTTCAAATTTTCACAAAATTTCATCGAAAAGTCACTAATGAAAAAGGGTTTTCAATTCAAAATATTAGAAGTGATCATGGAACAGAATTTGAAAATCATGACTTTGAAAATTTTTGTGATGAAAATGGAATTGGCCACAACTTCTCTGCTCCTAGGACACCCCAACAAAATGGGGTAGTTGAAAGGAAAAATAGAACCTTAGAAGAAATGGCCCGTACCATGCTCTGTGAAAGCAACCTTCCAAAATATTTTTGGGTGGAAGCTATTAACACAGCATGTTACATTTTAAATCGTGCTTTAATAAGACAATTTTTAAAGAAAACCCCCTATGAACTTTGGAAAGGAAGAAAACCAAATATTGCCTATTTTCATGTTTTTGGTTGCCGATGTTTTGTATTAAATAATGGCAAAGAAAAACTTGGTAAATTTGATGCAAAATCAGATGAAGCAATCCTTCTAGGTTACTCCTCCACTAGTAAAGCATTTAGAGTGTTCAACAAAAGAACCTTAGTAGTTGAGGAGTCCATACATGTTGTCTTTGATGAATCTAACGATCTTCCTTCAAGGAAGAATAAGGGTGTTGATGATGCAGATCCACTAATAGAAGGTATGAAGGAGATCACTCTAAAAGATTCAGCAACTCCAGAAAACAAGGATCAAGAAGATGAACAAAATGAGAAAGGTGAAGAAATTCAAGAACAACCTCAAGGTACAAATGACTTACCCAAGGAATGGAGGTATGTTCACAACCACCCTAAGGAATTAATTATCGGTGATCCTATGCATGGGGTAAAAACACGTTCTTCACTTAGAGATGTACTTAATCATTGTGCTTTTGTATCTCAACTTGAACCTAAAACTTTTGAAGAAGCTGAAAATGATCATAACTGGATTCATGCTATGCAAGAAGAACTCAGTCAATTTGAAAGAAATAATGTTTGGACCTTAGTGAAAAGACCTAAAGATTATTCAATAATTGGCACAAAATGGGTCTTTAGAAACAAATTAGATGAGCATGGAAATGTAATTAGAAATAAAGCAAGACTGGTTGCTAAGGGATATAATCAAGAAGAAGGAATTGATTTTGATGAAACCTTTGCACCTGTTGCTAGATTAGAAGCCATTAGACTTCTACTTGCTTATGCTTGCTTTATGAAATTCAAACTATTTCAAATGGATGTTAAAAGTGCATTTTTAAATGGATATATTTTTGAAGAAGTATATGTAGAACAACCCCCTGGATTTGAAAATCATGCTTTTCCCAATCATGTCTTTAGATTAAATAAAGCTTTATATGGTCTAAAACAAGCACCTAGAGCATGGTATGAAAGGCTAAGCAAATTTTTACTAAATAATGGTTTCTCAAGAGGCAATGTGGATACAACTCTATTTATTAAAAGAAACCAAAATGATATGCTAATTATACAAATTTATGTTGATGACATAATTTTTGGGTCTACTAATGAATCCCTTTGTCAAGACTTTGCTAAGCTTATGCAGGGAGAGTTCGAGATGAGCATGATGGGAGAACTCACCTTCTTCCTCGGACTCCAAATCAAACAATCAAAAGAGGGAATCTCCATCACCCAAAGCAAGTACACCAAGGAACTACTCAAAAGATTTGGAATGGAGAACTGCAAACCAATTGGCACACCAATGAGTCCCTCATGTAAGCTTGACAAGGATGATGAAGGTAAAAGCGTAGACTTAAAATACTATAGAGGTATGATTGGCTCATTATTATATTTAACTGCAAGTAGGCCTGATATCATGTTTAGTGTTTGCTTATGTGCAAGATATCAATCTAATCCTAAGGAATCTCATTTGAATGCTGTTAAAAGAATCCTTAGATACTTAAATGGTACACAAACTATAGGGTTATGGTACTCTAAGGACTCACAAATTAATTTGTTAGGATATTCTGATGCTGATTTTGCTGGATGTAAATTAGATAGAAAAAGCACAAGTGGAACTTGCCAATTTCTTGGAGTTAACCTAATCTCATGGTTTAGCAAGAAACAAAATTCGGTGGCACTGTCTACGGCTGAGGCCGAATACATTGCAGCCGGAAGTTGTTGTGCTCAAATCTTGTGGATTAAGCAACAACTCGAAGATTTTGGAATCAAACTTAATGAAACACCAATAAAATGTGATAATACAAGTGCTATAAATCTATCTAAAAATCCAATACAACACTCAAGATCTAAACATATTGAGATAAGACATCATTTCATAAGAGAACATGTTCAAAACAAAAATATAATTCTTTGAATATGTTTGCACTGAAAATCAATTAGCTGATATCTTTACAAAGGCCCTTAGTGAGGAAAGATTCTGTGAAATTAGGAGAAATCTAGGAATTCTAGATCCATTTATCTGAAATTTCTCAATTTCCAAAGAATAGATGTCAAAAACTCTTAGAGCTCAATTTTCAACAATTATCCTGGTTCCAAAAGCTCAGTTTTATCACTCTAAAAACTTATCATTGAGAAAAATTCTTTCTCCCAAAATTTTGAATTTTTCTGGAATTTATTTGTATTTTTCCTGATTTTCTGAACTTCATGAGTCGACCCCCATGAGTCGACTCAATGGCAAACTTGTTAATCCCACCAACTTCCATCGGGTTCATTGTTTTTAAATCGGGAAAACCTGTTTATGAGATGACTCATCTTCTCGTCGTTCTTCTTCCGAAAGCCGTCCTCTCCAAACTTCTGTTTTGCTCCAAATCCAAGGATTAATTTCGAGGCAATTCTCCCTCCTCCTCTCCACCAAAAATCGCCTCCTTGAAAAGGATTTTTCTGTGCTTTCTCGCAGTGTTAGGCACGGGTGGAACGTGCCCTAGAACTTCACCGTTCATTCAAAATCCACTTCTTTTCTCCACCAAAATTCTTCTTTACTCTTTTGTGATCCCTCCTCCACTGAATTCAAGTCTTCTTGTCTGCTACCTTATTGGATATGGCTCCAAAGATGAAACTTCCCCAAAGAAGGAAATCAATCTGAGAGCCTGAGGAAATTGTCCGAAAGAAAAGGCATGCTCAGTCTTCCACTGTTCCCAATCCAGTTTCAGTACCTGCTCAAGGTCCCTCTCAACCCTCCATAAGCCCCAATGTAAATCTTCTTTCTGATAGAAAAGTAGAAACCGGAAAAAATATAGATTTTCGGTTCTTTGAGAAAGAAGGCTTTACTTTTGCTACCAAGATCAAAAATCAAGGATGGGAACTTTATTGCTCTCTTAAGGAAGTCACCTATGTTGATCTAGTCAGAGAGTTCTACCAGAACCTAAATTATGGTAACGGGTCTGTGACTTCAACTGTAAAGGAGATTGACATCTGTTTGGATTCTAGGATATTGGGAGAGATACTTCAGTTGCCTAGTGAAGGATACTCATATATGGAACTCCCAATTAAAGAAGAAGGGATCAGAATTATCTTAGGAGAAGATTTTTCAGGAAGTTTAAACAAATTGGAAGCAAAGCTACTGTCCATTGAGATGAGGGTCCTGCATCAGATTGTGACAAAACTATTCTTTCCTAGGAGTGGTAGACATGACTTACTATCTGGCAGAGATGTATGTGTCATGTTTCATATCATCACTCAGACCCCCCTAAACCTCCCTACACTTATGATAGAGGCCATGAGAGAAACTTTGAACAGATCCAAGGCACACTTGCCTTATGGTATGGCCCTTACTAGAGTTTTTAGGAGGTTTGGAGTTAGCTGTGAGGGGGAGACACCTACCAAGCTCTCACATGTGGACACTTTCAACCAACACAGCCTACACCGAATGGGAATTACAAAGACTGTTGGTGGTTGGATCAAGGGCTCTGAAGAAAGAGCTGAGGAGAGAGCTGAGGAAAGAGCTGAAGACAGAACTGAAGGCAGAGTAGAAGAAGAAGGTCCATCTTCTCCTGTACATGATTTCAGGGCAGCTTCACCAGATACCCAGTTCATTCATGATACTGAGGCTGGCCCTTCTGAGTTTACTAGGATGCCCACACCAGTGTATCAGCCAGAGAGCAGAGCACCTCATTCAGAGTTCAGACTGGCTGACGATCAGATCGAGCATATATCTCAGCGTGTGGCTTCTTTGTTGTCTAGCCAGTGGAGTAGTACTTCTTTTGCACCTGGAGCTACTTCTTCTGATCAGACCATTACTCCCCACATCTCCACTATATTTCAGATGATTTCAGATCAGTCCGTCAGGATACAGCAGCTTGAGGATACAGTCTGGAGACTTACTGGCAGAGTTCTTGACTTGCAGGGGCAAGTCCTTGCATTGGCCCATCCCCAGCCACAGGAGTCTACCATTGAGGTCACAGACCTCACTGCAGAGGCTGGCAGGCTCAGAGGAGCATTAGAAGGTGGATATGAGCTACTGAGGAAAGAGATCAGAGGATCGAGTGAGCATGCTACCACCCAGTTCACTGCTCTACTTCAATCTATTTCCAGAGCACTGAACGTACTTGATTCTATCAGACTCATGGTATCAGCCCTAGCATCTCAGCATTCTCAGCCACCTAGTTCATCTCGTTCTCCTGCTCGTGCCATCACCTCCACTCGTGGCAGAGGCAGACGGGGTAGAGGACGCACTTCTGATCCATCATCTCCTCACCCTATATCTAATGACTCTGATCATTGACTTATCTAGATCTTAGGAGTTAGTATCTTGTTCTAGGATCTATACCTTGGGGCCATGTATTGACATTTAGCTGGTTGAATTTTATGTATTGAAACAATTATGATTTTAATGGAATCATCTTTTACCTATATTTCTACCTCTTTGTAATGATTATATTTTGGTTATATTTCAATCTCCGATACATCTGTTGAAATATTATCTTCTCCTTATTGTTGTTTGCTATTGATAATTGCTATATTAAGGGGGAGCAAACATCTGTGAAAAACTCTAAAGAGGAAGAAATTAAAGAATATTTCAGAAAAAGAAAAGAAAGAGTTAACTATGTTTGATGATGTCAAAAAGGGGGAGAAATTAAAATTAAACAAAAATTGAAATTAGACAAAAAGCAAAACCCTAAATTATGAGAAAAAGGGGGAGAAATTAAATTAAAACAAAT
This sequence comes from Elaeis guineensis, assembly GCF_000442705.2. Lineage (NCBI taxonomy): Eukaryota > Viridiplantae > Streptophyta > Magnoliopsida > Arecales > Arecaceae > Elaeis > Elaeis guineensis. Next base: position 46,749,915 of record NC_025995.2, on the reverse strand, counting down.
ATTGAAGAAATTAAACAAATATTGGAGAAATTAGACAAAAACAAGGATTGAAAGATTAAACAAAACTTTGAAAAATTTTGGTATCGAAATTTGGTATCAGACAAAGAAATTTGGTATCAGACAGAACTTTAATCCATCAAAAGCAAAATCATGAGTACAATGCAAATAAGTATTTTTTATATATATGCTCTGATATTCAAACTTGCTTTTGAAATTTTACTCACCTTGAGACATCAATAAGAAATTTGTTTTACTCTGATACATCCTACAATTTCTTTCAACTTGATCTGATACATGATCTGATACAGTGTGAAGGTTTCTCTAAAATATTATAACATTTGCTCTAATACTGTATGAAATTTTCTCTGATACATTAAAAATTTTCTTGCTCTGATACATTATAAAATCTTTTCTGATATCATTGTAAAAATTATTTTTGCTCTGATACATAGAAAAAGTTATTTATCTTCTCTTGCTCTGAAATATCTTGAACTCAAAATGATCTAATACCCTTTTCAAATCTTTAAGAAAATGGACAAACTATTTTTGCATTTATATTACATGCCAAAAGAATCATACTCTTTTCAAGCATATACACCTATAATGGATTCTTTTGAAATTAATGCATTAACATAAATATTTTTGTTCATATGTTTTGTCATCATCAAAAAGGGGAAGATTGTTGCTCCTAGATTGATTTTGATGATTACAAAGCAGATTGAAGGGATACAAACAATTGAAAAAGTCCTTATGCTCTTCAAGGGCAAAATCATAATTTCACTAAAATCCTGATTTGATAGTACCATTTGGTAGAACAAATGATTTGAAATCTATTGGTGAAAATTTCATTGTGTTTGGACTTATATTTTTGAAGTTATGAAGGTTTGAAGTGCATGAGTCGACTCATGAGTCAACTCATGGCACTATGAGCTGAATGGCACGAAAAAAATTCCCATGGCACGCTGGATTTTTGGCTTGGCACGACCTGTGAGTCGACTCATGAGTCGACCCACAAGGCATGAGTCGACTCATGAGTCGACCTCTGCTGATTTGAGCCGAAAAATCCAGAAATCAGATCTTCTGGTCTGTTGCAACAGAAGTCGACTCATGAGTCGACTCCTGAAGCATGAGTCGACTCATGAGTCGACCCCTGCGACGGAAAATGTCAGCAACGGCTATTTTTTTGCCCGTTTTAATTGCCATTTATGCTTCCTAAAAATTCTCTAACGGCTCTTTATCTGCCTAAATTGTTTTCTCTTGCTTCTAATGCTACAAAATGCTTTAAATGATGAAAGAAATTGCAGATTAAATAGCGGATCAAACGTGAAATCAAAAGTGAAGAGAAAAGAGAGGAAAAAGAGAAGAACAGAAGAGAGGATCCGAAATTTGCAAGAAAAAGCCTGAGATCAACGAAATATCCATAGAGAAAAAGAGAGAGGATCCACAATATACCAGAGAGATTGTGAAAGAGAAAAGGAAGATCTTTCAAGGAGAGAATTCTTCACGCCTATCGTTTCAACCTTGATCTAGAGATCGTTCAAAGCTTTCAAGAGATCTTCAATCAACAATCAACCTCTTCTCAAGCGTTCAACCGTTCATTCATCTTGAGAAAATCTGAAAAAGGGGTTCTTCATTTGAGTAAAGCTTTTATTGTTATATTTGCTCATTTAAGGAGCTGTTATTGTATTCATCTGTGCTCTAAATATTCTTACTCTTTGTGAGTTTTTGCTCTTATTTTTGGAGGATTTTCAAAACAAGGAAAGGTTGATCCGAACCTGAAATCGGAGTGTTTTGGGTTTGCTTGTACCCGGGAAACAAGTGTTCTAGCTTGGGATAGCTAGGGTCGGAGTTTCCGACGTCTTGTATTCTAGCTTGGGATAGCTAGTGTCGGAGTTTCCGACGTTTTGTATTCGGGTTGAATACAAAGGAGAGTGGATTAAAATTCCCAAGTGGGATCTTGGGGAGTGGACGTAGGTGCAAGGTTAGCACCGAACCACTATAAATCCTTGTGTTTGTGGAGTGCTTTATCGCTTTATCTTATTTCTTTATTATATCCTTGCAATACTGCTTTAGTTAATTAATATTGATTTAAAGCCATTGTTTTGTTCTTCATAAGTTATCTGTTGGGCTTAAAATTTTTAGAAACCCAATTCACCCCCCCTCTTGGGTTGCATAGCTGGGCAACAATCAATTAGTGAGTCCTTAGAGTACCATAACCCTAGAGTTTGAGTACTATTCAAGTATCTAAGGATTCTTTTAACAGCATTCAAATGAGATTCTTTAGGATTAGATTGATATCTAGCACACAAACAAACACTAAACATGATATCAGGCCTACTTGTAGTTAAATATAATAAAGAGCCAATCATACCTCTATAGTATTTTAAGTCTACACATTTACCTTCTTCATCCTTGTCAAGCTTACATGAGGGGCTCATTGGTGTGCCAATTGCTTTGGAGTTCTCTATTCCAAATCTTTTGAGTAATTCCTTGGTGTACTTGCTTTGGGTGATGGAGATTTCTTCTTTTGTTTGTTTGATTTGGAGTCCGAGGAAGAAAGTGAGTTCTCCCATCATGCTCATTTCGAACTCCCCCTGCATGAGCTTAGCAAAGTCTTGACAAAGAGATTCATTAGTGACCCAAAAATTATGTCATCAACATAAATTTGTATTACTAACATATCATTTTGATTTCTTTTAATAAAGAGGGTTGTATCTACATTACCTCTTGAAAAATCATTATTTAGTAAAAATTTGCTTAGCCTATCATACCAAGCTCTAGGTGCTTGTTTTAATCCATATAAAACTTTATTTAATTTAAAAACATGATTAGGAAAAGCATGATTTTTAAATCCTGGAGGTTGTTCTACATAGACTTCTTCAGCAATATATCCATTCAAAAATACACTTTTGACATCCATTTGAAATAATTTGAATTTCATAAAGCAAGCATATGCAAGTAGAAGTCTAATGGCTTCTAATCTAGCAACAGGTGCAAAGGTCTCATCAAAATCAATTCCTTCTTCTTGATTATAACCTTTAGCAACCAATCTTGCTTTATTTCTTATTACATTACCATGTTCATCTAATTTGTTCCTAAAGACCCATTTTGTGCCAATTATTGAATAATTTTTAGGTCTTGATACTAAAGTCCAAACATTATTTCTTTCAAATTGATTAAGTTCCTCTTGCATTGCATTAATCCAATTATGATCATTTTCAGCTTCTTCAATAGTTTTTGGTTCAAGATGAGATACAAATGCACAATGATTAAATACATCTCTAAGTGAAGAATGAGTTTTTACCCCATGCATAAGATCACCAATAATCAACTCCTTATGGTGATTGTGAACATACCTCCATTCCTTAGGTAGGTCATTTGTACCTTGAGGTTGTTCTTGAATTTCTTCACCTCTCTCATCTTGTTTGTCTTCTTGTTTCTCGTCCTCTTGAGTTGTTGAATCTTTCAGAGTGATCTCCTTCATTCCTTCTATTAGAGGATCTGCATCATCAACACCCTCATTCTTCCTTGAAGGAAGATCGTTAGATTCATCAAAAACAACATGTATGGACTCCTCTACTACTAAAGTTCTTTTGTTAAAAACTCTAAAAGCTTTACTAGTGGAGGAGTAACCAAGAAAGATCGCTTCATCTGATTTTGCATCAAATTTACCAAGTCTTTCTTTGCCATTATTTAGTACAAAACATCGACAACCAAAAATATGAAAATATGCAATATTCGATTTTCTTTCTTTCCAAAGTTCATAGGGGGTTTTCTTTAAAATTTGTCTAATCAAAGCACGATTTAAAATGTAACATGCTGTGTTAATTGCTTCCGCCCAAAAATATCTTGGAAGGTTGCTTTCACAAAGCATGGTACGGGCCATTTCTTCTAAGGTTCTATTTTTCCTTTCAACTACCCCATTTTGTTGGGGTGTCCTAAGAGCAGAGAAGTTATGGCCAATTCCATTTTCATCACAAAAGTTTTCAAAGTCTTGATTTTCAAATTCAGTTCCATGATCGCTTCGAATATTTTGAATTAAAAATTCTTTTTCATTAGTGACTTTTCGGTAAAATTTAGTGAAAATATGAAAAGTTTCATCTTTGTGTGCTAAAAAGAAAACCCAAGTAAAACGAGAGTAATCATCTATAATTACAAAACCATATCATTTTCCTCCTAGACTAGTGGTTCTAGTTGGTCCAAATAAGTCCATATGCAAAAGCTCTAAAGGTCTAGAAGTTGAAACAATATTTTTGGATTTAAATGAAACTCTTGTTTGTTTACCTAGTTAGCATGCATCACAAATTCTATCTTTTTCAAAATTCAGTTTAGGCATGCCAAGAACTAATTCTTTCTTAATTAATTTTGAAAGAGAATGCATGCTAATGTGTGCAAGTCTACGATGCCAAAGCCAACTAGTCTCATTAACTTTAGCATTCAAGGATACTAGGCAGTGCATGTTTATTTTGGCTAAATCATTTAAATCTACCATATAAACATTGCCATGTCTATGTCTAATAAATTTAATGCCATCGTTAATAGGACTAGTTACAATGCAAACAGATGATTCAAAAACAACTTTATATCCTTTATCATAAAATTGACTAATGCTTAGTAAATTATGCTTTAAACCATTAACTAACAAAATATTTTCAATGTATTTGGAGGGAGTGATACCAATGTTACCTATACCGATTATCTTTCCTTTGCCATTGTCTCCAAAGGTGACCATCCCTCCATCCCTAGCATCAAACGTGATGAATTGTGATTCATCACCAGTCATGTGTCTCGAGCATCCACTGTCAAGATACCATTTCCTATTTCCTCCTTGGGATGCTAGACACACCTGCAAGCAAAAGTCAAGTTTTTATTTTAGGTACCCAAGCTTTCTTGGGTCCTTTTTGGTTAGTCATAATGGTTCCTTTTGGAACCCATATTTTCTTTATAGTTGATTTTGTAGATTTGTTAGTGAAGCAAGTGTATGATTTATGTCCTACTATACCACATTTGAAATAGGTAATATTAGTAGACTTGTTACTTAAAGAGTTTATATAAATATTTTTTAGATATTTTTATTTCTTCAAGGGGTTATAGCCAAGTCCAGCCTTATCATACATGGCTTTTTGATTATCAAGAATCATATTGAGTTTATTTGAACTCAAGGTGAACTTTTCTACTATTGGTTTTAGCTTGGCGATTTCATTCTTTAAGCTTTGATTTTCTTGAAGCAGGGTGGATTTTTCAATTGAAATATTTTCAGTTTGTTTCAATAAAGATTGATTTTTCAATTTTAGTTCTTTGTTCTTCATCCCTAGTTTCTTTAATTCATCAACTAAATCATAGAATGCTTCATGTAATTCTTCAAATGTAAAGTCACTAGGGGTTTCGAAAATTACCTCATTTTCGTGTGCCATAAGGCACAGGTTGGCTTGTTCGGTTGAGGTTTCCTCATCGGAGCTTGAGTCATCACTCGCACTCCATGTGGCCATCATGGCCTTCTTCTTGAACTTCTTGGGACCTTTCTTCAGTTGTGGACATTCGGATTTGAAGTGTCCCGGCTTCTTGCACTCGTAGCAGATAAGGGGTTGGTCTTTCTCTTTTTCTTTGCTTTGTTCCCCTTTTGTGAATGGCCTCTTCCTCATCCCCTGTTTCCTTTTTCTCAAAAATTTCTTAAATCTTCGGGTGATGAGTGCCATCTCTTTATCCTGTTCTTCATCTTCAGTGTCATCAGTTTCTTCATCAGGAGGAGCTGTGGATTTGAGGGCAATGGTTCTTTTCTTTTTGACTTCTTCCTCTTGATGTTGCTTCATGCTTAGCTCATGAGTCATCAAAGATCCAAGAAGCTCTTCTAGAGGTAGAGTGTTCAAGTCCTTGGCTTCTTGGATGGCAGTCACTTTGGCTTTCCAAGTTCTTGGCAAGGACCTGAGAATCTTTCTTACAAGCTCACTGTTAGTATAAGACTTACCAAGACTCTTTAAACCATTAATGATATCATAAAATGAGTAAACATTACAGTTATGGACTCATCATGCTCCATTTTAAACAATTCATATTTATGCACAAGCATGTTTATTTTAGACTCTTTTACTTGATTGGTTCCCTCATGGGTTACTTCTAACCTATCCCATATTTCTTTAGTAGATGAACAAGTAGAAATGCGATTAAATTCGTTTGCATCAAGAGCACAATAAAGAACATTCATTTCTTTAGCATTTAATTGGGCCATCTTCTTATTAACCTCATCCCATTCTTTCTCGGGTTTGGTTTATTCCTCACCATCGATAATTTTAGTGGGTGTGTGAGGATCGTTCACTATGATACTCCACATATCATAGTCGAGTGCTTGTATGAATATTTTCATCCGAGCTTTCCAATAGGTGTAATTAGACCCATTGAAAAGTGGAGGTCGGTTGGTGGATTGCCCCTCGACAAGAGAAGTGCCGACGTGGGTTGCCATAGATCTTTGGCTCTTTGATTGTTTAGATCAAAGAAGGGCTAGAGCACCGGGCTCTGATACCACTTGTTGCCCAGCTATGCAACCCAAGAGGGGGGGGTGAATTGGATTTCTAAAAATTTTAAGCTTAACTAATGACTTATGAAAAATGTTCGTCAATAGCTAAATGAATGAGAAGAATAAACTTAATTCAAGACTAATTTCCAAAAGCAAGAATGCAAGAAAATAATGAAGAGTCAAAGAGAAGCAATTATGCACATCACAAACAAAAAGATTTATAGTGGTACGGTGCCAACCTTGTGTTGGGAATAGTATCCCAAAGCCTATCGTCAACCTGTTGACGGTTGTGCTCCTTTTGTATTAGTACATGAATTATAAATAAATAAAAGTTATTTTGGTATTTTTTTATCATAAATGTTTCATCTTCTAATGAACTCCTGTGTTGTGGTGAAGTCCTTAGGACTATTTAGACTCGACAAAGGAGGATTTGTCGTTTAGTCCTTAAACATGTTCGCGACCAAATGATACGTTGTTACCAAGGACGTCAATATTTATCGAGCATAGGTCGTTGTGTGCCATATGGGTTGGTTGTCCTCATAACCAAAGAGTGTGGAGACACTGGTATGGCATACAGGTGAGATATAATGGTACATCTGCACTGAACGTGACCAACTCCGGAGCTATTTCTGCTGTCAAGATTTGCTCCGATGGGATATTGGTATAAATGTCCCTCCGACCTGAGACCGCCACGGTGACTTGCAAGCAACTCACTGCACTTAGGCATTGGACTACTTGAATTTCTAATTCAGTGACGGAAGGTTGCTGGGTGTAGTCAAGTACTTGACTTGTCGGTGCGTGTGTCAAGATGGGATTGACCACTCCAGTTTAGGAGCTGTGTACAGTCGTGTTTCAATTTAGCAAAACCTTGGCCAGGGTAGTCCTAGTGAGGAGTCACAGGACTAATTGAGTTGAGCACGATTCGGATGATATCATCAGGGTTGACAGTTTAACCCTGAGTCATCCTAAACATAGGGGTCAAAAGGGATGAATTATATGGTAACCATATTCACGTAGGTTCTGAATGTTGCGATTGCGATTATTCGACCTATCCGGTCGTCGGGTACCATTGCTAGATGGTCACTTCGATTAGTACAGAAATTGGTTCCTGTGCTACCGGCTTAGGTTCGAACCTGCGGGGTCACACACATTAGAGGTTCCTTTCTGATCTGATGGCTGATTATGAGTCTTATCTATCTGGGACTCTATGATTGAGAATTAGGATTCTCTAATCATGAGTTCCACACATTTTGGGTACCGGGGTCAAAATTTTGAATTTCGAATTTTGAATTTGAAATTTGAACTCTTTGATCAAGGTTTCATATCGATGGTCTCTGATGCCTGATTGCCCATCAGATTTGGACTCAATATTTATGAGAGGTTTAATTAGTGATTTAATCACTAATTAACTCAATTTGATTGAGTAATTATTTTTGGATCAAGTCCAATTGAATTGGATTCAGTTTGGATTGACCCGATTAGGTTAAATGTTGACCTAATCGCTAAGGTGGTTTAGTCCCTGATTTGATCAGGGGTTAGGTTTAGTTAATTCCTGATTTGATTAGGATTTTATTAAGCCTAATTAAGCTTAATTATATTGGATTTAATTTGGTCTAATTGTGCTCAACCTATTTTAAACTAGGTTGGCTCAATTTGAATCAAACCACCTTGTTTTAAATTTCCTGCATCACCCAACTTCCTTGCACCCATTTGAATTCACGAGAAGAAACTTCTCGTGAAATTTTTCTCATGTAAAACCCTTCCCACATCCTCATTTGTGCACCATATGGATGGATAAATTAATTAGTTAGCCATTCAAATTCAAAGCATGTTTGAATTTGAATGGATAACTTATCACTTGCCCTTTCATCCTTATCCATTTTGTGCGCCACATTACTTACACGAGAAAAGGTTTCTCATGAAAATTTTTCATGCACAAAGAGCCACGCCCCTTCTCTTCTCATGCCCAAAAGGATAGGGATAAGTTGGTTTTCGTTTGAATTCAAATTTGATTTGAATTCAAATGTGTAACCTCTTGTCTTTATCCTCTCACGCGGATAAGACACGTTCGATGTTGTTTTAAAAAGAGGAGAAAGGTGGGACGTGCGTAGAAAAATTAGGAGAGAAACTTTGGGGTGTGAGGAAGGCTTCTGCACAAGGTGAAGGTCCAAAATCTTCCGAGAGAAAAAGAAAGAAAAGAGAGAAAATTGGGCGCAGGGTTTTTGGTGTGTACCCTAGGGTTTCTACCTAGGGTTCGGGAAGTGAGATTGGTGTGCCACGAGTGTCGTGAGTCCACCAAATTTCAGAGAGAGATCCATCAGCCTCTCAAGTAACTGTGCAGATGATCTGGAATGTCCGAGAAGTCAGCACACATCGATCGAAGGAGTTTGATCAACATCTGCCATCAAAAGGGTGAAATCACGAACTAGCATTCGTGAGGAGCTGATCAGACGGGAGCTTCGTGTGGATGATCTGCAGAGGCCAGACAGTTGGGTGGCTGTGACATGATGATCAGAGCCCTCTGATGGTGATCAGATTGCGGTGATCGACTACCCGCAAAAGGTGATGTGTTCTGAACACAGTACTGTAAAACATTTACTGATTCAAATTTGAATTTCAAATTTAAATGCATGCTGTTGTATCAAATTTAGATCATAGTGTAGGGTTAATTACTATTAATTAATGAGATTAATTAATAATTCCATTATAAAATAGTAATTTTGAAAAAGTTTTAAAATTACCATTTTGCCCCTGCACTAAATTTTGCTTCAATTGGTATCAGAGCAGGTTTAGAATATGATATACATATGCATGCGTAGATTAAGGTGTAATCTATAAGTTTAAATTTGAAATTCAAAATTCAAAATTCGAAATTCAAAAAGATTTGAAATTTGAAATTTGAAATTTGTTAGAAGTTTCAAATTTGAAATTCAAAATTTGAAATTTGAAATTTGATTGAAATCTCAAATTTGAAATTTGAAATTTAAAATTCGAAATTTGAAATTTGAAATTCAAAATTCAAAATTTAAAATTTGAAATTTGGTTGAAATCTCAACTTTGAAATTTGAAATTTGAAATTCAAAATTTGAAATTTGAAATTCAAAATTCAAAATTTAAAATTCAAAGATTGAAAATTCGAAATTTGAAATTTGGTTGAAATCTCAAATTTGAAATTTAAAATTTGAAATTTGAAATTTGAAATTTGAAATTCAAAATTTAAAATTTGAAATTTGTATATTTAGATATACATGATCCAAGTAGCAAGTAATCTAATTGGGTTGGTTGCCATGGCCGTCCGGTCATAGGAGAAAAGTAGGGTTTAAAGGCCCTCTCTTCCCATTCGATGGGGTCTCCTATGGCGGTAGGGGTGCCGATGCAATTATATCCCATGCCGATGAAGCAGCGAAAGGACTTAATTAAGAAATTTATCATGAATGTGTTAGATTAGATCTAAAAAAAAATTTATGATTTATTTTAAGTTATTTTCTATTATGAAATAAGCAATAGAATTGCTGTTTATGAAATGTGCTGACCCGTTTGTGAAATGAGTTAACACATTTGGTGAACAAAAAATAAAATCTTTCAAATTTGAAAATTGTTTTCGAAATGCCAAACCCTGACCCATCAGCCCAAGTACTTAATTAAAAGAATTAAGTGTTGTCTAGTAGGTCTAGAATTGTGAATTAAGACCTAAGACAATTGCATAAACTTTTGGGTCAATGGGTTAGATGAATTAGGTCCATAATTGGGTTAGACCTAAGGTTAGTTTAAAAAAATAGACTAATTGGAGTAATTGGTCAAATCTAATCAAAAGTTGAATTAGATTAGGTCAAGGATACTCTAGACTCAACTTCAATAGTTGTAGTTGAATGGGTCCATGTCTTTAACTAGACCAAGATGGACTTAATTCATGGCTACGCGGTGGAGCTCTATTTACTAAGTTGATCAAAATTAAAACTAATGAACCGGTTGGTGTCTAAGGTAAGTTCGGCAGTTTTGACCAGTGGTTCTTAAGCGGGAGCTACTTGCATTGATTCGATCATTGACGAGTTAATGGCAAATCCCCACCACTGATCTCACTTACCTGGCCAATCTGGTAAGTTAGATTTTGATTAGATCACTTGGTGATTAGAGCTCACCCATGTCATTAGGTAAATCAGTAAGACTGATTTAGGTGCTCCTAATGACAGCTTTAATTAAATCCTTTTTAATCTGACTTGGTGAAGTCAGTGGGAGGATTGAAATTGGCTGGATGATAAAATCCTCAAAATTATTAGGTCCCTAAAATGATTAAGTTATAATGATAACTAAGTCATAGCCTCCCATTAAGTGAATGATAATGAGTCCATTAGTTCAATGATCATTGGAGGCCCAAAGGCCTGGTGCTCATTGGCCAATGGAATTATTATTCATAATATGATAATTTGATTGAGTCTTTCTGATGGTGGTTAGGTTGGCCGGCCAAAGTCGGGCCTGATCATTTATTGGTCCGATTCACTAAATTAAGTCATGTTAATGGTTGGACCTAACCAGATCTTTTCAGTGGAGGACAAAGCCTACTGATTAGGTTCTGGGGCAAAAAAATAAATTACTAGAAGTTGTTTAGAGAAACAACTGGTTAAGAACCTACCCATAGATGCACATGGGTTGACCAACCAAAGTTGGGCTCGTGTGTAGTCTGTGTGGATTCTAGTACCCATTAAGGAATTAAAGTAATTTCTCGAATTGGAGGATGAGGCTACCAGTTCGTAAAAATATTGGGAAAAACTTTAGACTAAAGTCCAAGTCTTTAGTATTAATTTATGTACTAATAGAGGTCTCATTTTCCTTTAAGCAGCTATGGCCACTACCCTATCGCTCCGGTCATTATTAGATAATGACAAGCTCATGGGACCCAATTTCGATAACTGGTATCAAAAATTGAAAATCATCCTTGAGCATGAACGGATCCTTTATGTAGTAACGGATCCAGCACCTGAGGAGCCAGCTCCGAACGCTAGTAAAGCGATCCGAGATACTTACTTGAACTGGCTCAATGACCGCACCACCGTTCGATGTATTATGCTGGCTGCAATGAATGACGAGTTCAGCCGAAGGTTTGAGAACGCCCAGCCACAGGAGATGCTTCAAATGTTGAACGACTCCTTTGGCACGCCTGACGATGTTGAAAGGCACAAAACTAGTTGTGCTACTTTCAATGCTCGGATGAGGGATGGGGCCTCAGTCACTGATCATGTACTGTATATGATCGAGATGATTGAGCGCCTAAGCAAATTGGGCTTTCCTCTGCACGAGCAGCTCGGTAAGGATGCGATCCTTAATTCCTTGCCCAAGTCCTTCCTCCCATTCCTTACTCATTTTCGAATGACAAAGCCTGCAGTAAACTACCATGGATTGTTGGGGTTGCTGCAAAACTTTGAGAAGGATCACCAACTCCATAAGGAGTCGGTGAATGTAGTGGGAGGGTCTTCTTCTCGTCGTCAACCCTTTGGGAAGGGGAAGAAGAACAAGAAGAAGAAAAATAAGAAGGTGCAATCTCATGCTGGGACAGTAGCACGGGATCAGACTAAGAAGCGCAAGCATGACCAGAGCCAGGCGGAGTGCTTCTTTTGCAAGAAGCACGGGCATTGGAAGAGGAACTGTCCTCAATACATTGCCTCCCTGGACCCGAACAGGCCAAAGAAGAAGCAAGGTAATTATATGATAACTCCTTGCAACTTTTCGATTTGTGATACTACTGCCTGGGTATTGGATACCGGAAGCCCTTATCATATTTGTAATTCGATGCAGGGTCTGCAGGTCAGTAGGAGATTTGATGAAGGCGAGAGGTTCCTGAATGTTGGAGATGGAAGCAAAGTTCCAGTTCTAGCTTTAGGAATCATGAGTCTTGTAATCAATTCTCGTAATGTAATTCTGAGTGAATGTCACTATTGTCCAAATTTTTTATTAAATATTATTTCTGTAGGCCTTTTGGCCATGTACGGTTATGATTTTTTAATAAAAGGAAATATTTGCAATATCATTTTGAATGGTGTTACAATATTTGTTGGACAATTAAATAATGGAATTTACTTACTATCACAGCCTGTTAATGTGGTTCAAAAATTCGATAAACACTCTAGAATAGATAATGTGTCAGAAGTCTACCTTTGGCACTGTAGGCTAGGTCATATCAATAAGAACAGGATAAACAGGTTGGCTCAAGAAGGAATTCTTGAAGTTAGTGATTGTGAATCACTTCCAACCTGTGAGTCCTGTCTTCTTGGAAAGATGACCAAGTCACCTTTTACTGGAAAAGGTGAGCGAGCCAGTGAACTCTTAGGTCTGGTACATTCTGATGTATGTGGACCCATGAGCTCAAGTGCAAGAGGTGGATTTTTCTACTTCATAACCTTCACAGACGACCTATCTAGGTATGGGTATGTCTATTTAATGAAGCATAAGTCGGAATCATTTGAAATGTTCAAACTATTCCGAAATGAGGTAGAAAAACAAACTGGGAAGTGTATTAAAACTCTTCGATCTGATCGAGGAGGTGAATACCTTTCCAATGAGTTTCTGACGTATCTAGGGGAGAATGGGATTCTCTCTCAGTGGACTCCTCCTGGAACACCACAGCATAATGGTGTGTCTGAAAGGAGGAATCGGACCCTGTTAGAGATGGTTCGATCCATGATGGGGTTTGCTGATCTGCTGATCTCCCTCTGGGGATATGCGCTCGAATCGGCTTGTTACCTTCTAAATAGAGTTCCAAGTAAGTCTGTAGCCAAAACGCCATATGAGATATGGATAGGACGTAAGCCAGTACTCTCGCACCTTAGGGTTTGGGGGTGTCCAGCTTATGTTAAACGTTTAATTACAGACAAGCTTGGACCTAGGTCTGACAAGTGTAATTTTATAGGGTACCCAAAAGAGACCAAAGGGTATTATTTCTACCTTGCTGATGAGCAAAAGGTGTTTGTCAGCCTTAAGGCAATCTTTTTAGAAAAGGAGTTCCTTAGTGAAGGAACTGTTGCCTCTAAAGTCGAACTTGACGAAGTTCGACAGGTGGAAAAAATTGACACATGTTACTGAACCTGAACCAGATTTGATTAGATCAGATCCGGAGCCTATTGATTATGCACCCTTAAGGCGGTCTGGTAGAGTACCACATCAACCGGACAGATATTATGGTTTCTTGGTTCGGGATGGTGATCCTATCGAATTTGATGAAAACGATGAGGATCCGATCACCTACATGGATGCAATGCAGAGACCTGACTCTGAGAAATGGCTAGAGGCCATGAAATCCGAAATGGAGTCCATGAAGGTCAACGATGTGTGGACATTGGTTGACCCACCCGAAGGAGTAAAACCCATAGGGTGTAAGTGGGTCTTCAAAAGGAAGAGGGGTGCAGACGGAAAGGTGGAGACCTATAAAGCCCGTCTAGTTGCCAAGGGATATCGTCAACATTATGGTATAGACTATGACGAGACGTTTTCTCCTGTGGCAATGCTCAAATCCATTCGGATTATGCTTGCGATAGCTGCCCATCTGGACTATGAAATCTGGCAGATGAATGTGAAGACAGCTTTCCTAAACGGAGAGCTGGACGAAGAGGTGTATATGATACAACCTGAAGGGTTCACATCCACAGATGAGTCTAAGGTGTGCAAGCTACAGAGGTCCATTTATGGACTTAAGCAGGCATCTCGAAGTTGGAACATACGTTTTGATAGGACGATCAAAACGTATGGCTTCGTTAAGAACGGAGAAGAACCCTGCATTTATAAGTAGGCTAATGGTCCAGCAGTAGTATTTCTTGTATTGTATGTGGATGACATTCTCTTAATCGGGAATGATGTCCCTGCATTACAGGGAATAAAGATTTGGCTATCGTCACAGTTCTCCATGAAGGATTTGGAAGAAGCTTCCTACATCCTAGGGATGAGGATCTATAGGGATAGATCCAAAAAGTTGCTTGGCTTATCCCAGTCCACGTACATTGATACTATGCTAAAAAGGTTCAGCATGAAAAATTCCAAGAAAGGCTATCTACCGATATGCCATGGAATTTCTCTCTCGAAGAGGGATTGTCCGACAACACCTCAAGAGAGAGAGCGTATGGGTAGGATTCCATATGCTTCGGTAGTGGGATCTATCATGTACGCCATGACATGTACACGACCAGATGTGGCATACTCACTAGGGGTAGTGAGTAGATACCAATCTGATCCAGGAGAGAATCACTGGAAGGTTGTTAAAACCATCCTGAAGTATTTGAGAAATACTAAGGACCAGTGGCTTATATATGGTGAATCGAACTTGAGACTTATAGGGTTTACAGACTCTAGTTTCCAGTCTGATCGAGATGATAGCAAGAGTGTGTCAGGATTTATTTTTATCCTTAATGGTGGGGCTGTCTGCTGGAAGAGTTCCAAGCAGCACACTGTGGCTGATTCAGTATGCGAGGCGGAGTATATTGCTGCATCAGATGCTGCCAAAGAAGCGGTGTGGCTGAGGAAATTCATCACCGAGCTCGGAGTAGCACCCTCCCTTGTTGGTCCAGTTCTGCTCTACTGTGACAGCTCTGGAGCCATTGCTCAGGCAAAGGAACCAAAGGCACACCAGCGGACGAAGCATATTCTGCACCGCTACCATCTCATCCGGGAGATCGTGGATCGAGGTGACGTCGACCTTCAGAAGATCGACGGAAAGGAGAACCTGGCCGACCCATTCACTAAAGCCATTGCGGTGAAGGAGTTCAATGACTACAAGTCGAAGATGGGTATTAGATACTGCACCGATAGGCTTTAGGCCAAGTGGGAGATTGTTGGGAATAGTGTCCCAAAGCCAATCGTCAGCCTGTTGACGGTTGTGCTCCTTTTGTATTAGTACATGAATTATAAATAAATAAAAGTTATTTTGGTATTTTTCATCACAAATATTTCATCTTCTAATGAACTCCTGTGTTGTGGTGAAGTCCTTAGGACTATTTAGACTCGACAAAGGAGGATTTGTCGTTTAGTCCTTAAACATGTTCGCGACCAAATGATACGTTGTTACCAAGGACGACAATATTTATCGAGCATAGGTCGTTGTGTGCCATATGGGTTGGTTGTCCTCATAACCAAAGAGTGTGGAGACACTGGTATGGCATACAGGTGAGATGTAATGGTACATCTGCACTGAACGTGACCAACTCCGGAGCTATTTCTGCTGTCAAGATTTGCTCCGATGGGATATGGGTATAAATGTCCCTCCGACCTGAGACCGCCACGGTGACTTGCAAGTAACTCACTGCACTTAGGCACTGGACTACCTGAATTTCTAATTCAGTGACGGAAGGTTGCTGGGTGTAGTCAAGTACTTGACTTGTCGGTGCGTGTGTCAAGATGGGATTGACCACTCCAGTTTAGGAGCTATGTACAGTCGTGTTTCAATTTAGCAAAACCTTGGCCAGGGTAGTCCTAGTGAGGAGTCACAGGACTAATTGAGTTGAGCACGATTCAGATGATATCATCAGGGTTGACAGTTTAACCCTGAGTCATCCTAAACATAGGGGTCAAAAGGGATGAATTATACGGTAACCATATTCACGTAGGTTCTGAATGTTGCGATTGCGATTATTCGACCTATCCGATCGTCGGGTTCCATTGCTAGATGGTCACTTTGATTAGTACAGAAATTGGTTCCTGTGCTACCGGCTTAGGTTCGAACCTGCGGGGTCACACACATTAGAGGTTCCTTTCTGATCTGATGGCTGATTATGAGTCTTATCTATCTGGGACTCTATGATTGAGAATTAAGATTCTCTAATCATGAGTTCCACACATTTTGGGTACCGGGGTCAAAATTTGAATTTCGAATTTGAATTTGAACTCTTTGTTCAGGGTTTCATATCGATGGTCTCTGATGCCTGATTGCCCATCGGATTTGGACTCAATATTTGTGAGAGATTTAATTAGTGATTTAATCACTAATTAACTCAATTTGATTGAGTAATTATTTTTGGATCAAGTCCAATTGAATTGGAATCAGTTTGGATTGACCCGATTAGGTTAAATGTTGACCTAATCGCTAAGGTGGTTTAGTCCCTGATTTGATCAGGGTTAGGTTTAGTTAATTCCTGATTTGATTAGGATTTTATTAAGCCTAATTAAGCCTAATTATGTTAGGTTTAATTTGGTCTAATTGTGCTCAACCTATTTTAAACTAGGTTGGCTCAATTTGAATCAAACCACCTTGTTTTAAATTTCCTGCGTCACCCAACTTCCTTGCACCCATTTGAATTCACGAGAAAAACTTCTCATGAAATTTTTCTCACGTAAAACCCTTCCCCACATCCTCATTTGTGCACCATATGGATGGATAAATTAATTAGTAGCCATTCAAATTCAAAGCATGTTTGAATTTGAATGGATAACTTATCACTTGCCCTTTCATCCTTATCCATTTGTGTGCCACATTACTTACACAAGAAAAAGTTTCTCATGAAACTTTTTCACGCACAAGAGCCACGCCCCTTCTCTTCTCACGCCAAAAGGATAGGGATAAGTTTGGTTTCGTTTGAATTCAAATTTGATTTGAATTCAAATGTTGTAACCTCTTGTTTTATCCTCTCACGCGGATAAGACACGTTCGACGTTGTTTTAAAAAGAGGAGAAAGGTGGGACTTGGTAGAAAAATTAGGAGAGAAACTTTGGGGTGTGAGGAAGGCTTCTGCACAAGGTGAGGTCCAAAACCTTCCGAGAGAAAAAGAAAGAAAAGAGAAAAAATTAGGTGCAGGGTTTTTGTGATGTACCCTAGGGTTTCTACCTAGGGTTCAAGAAGTGAGATTGGTGTGCCACGAGTGTCGTGAGTCCACCAAATTTAGAGAGAGATCCATAGCCTCTCAAGTAACTGTGCAGATGATCCGAATGTTCAAAAAGTCGCACACATCGATCGAAGGAGTTCGATCAAACATCTGCCATCAAAAGGGTAAATCACGAATAGCATTCGTGAGGAGCTGATCAGACGGGAGCTTCGTATGGATGATCCGCAGAGGCCAGACAGTTGGGTGGCTGTGATGTGACGATCAGAGCCCTCGACGGTGATCAGATTGCGGTGATCGACTACCCGCAAAAGGTGATGTGTTCTGAACACATACTGTAAAATGTTTACTGATTCAAATTTGAATTTCAAATTTAAATGCATGCTGTTGTATCATATTTAGATCCTAGTGTAGGGTTAATTAGTATTAATTAATGAAATTAATTAATTCCACTGTAAAATAGTAATTTGGAAAAAGTTTTAAAATTACCATTTTGCCCCTGCACTAAAT